>NC_058082.1:435746554-436017073 GCF_014858855.1 Bufo gargarizans | reverse complement strand
ATCTAACAAAAGAGCAAGAACTTCTCCTATATTTATCTGGAAGTGGCAGAAAACTATGTATTTTTATACTGAAATTTTGGAAGTTGCAGTGAAGAACTTGATTGACTACTGCTAAGTAAGCCTCTGAAGTTGTTAAATAGGCTTTTATTGGGACAGCAACAAGTGACTTCTATGGAATGTTTTCCTCATTTTTCCAAAAGCAATGCATTCAAACCAAAAGCAGATCATAGGGGTCTTCTAAGTGGCCAGCTTGTTTTTACTTTAACAATTCCAGTTATATGTCTCACTCTAATACTTGTGCAGAGATGAAAAGTTGCTAATATGCCAGAAAACATCAATTTGCTTCCTCTACTTTCCGTTTTAATTGCTGCTTCTTGAAGTGACATTCTCTTGTCCTCAGACCTTCCCCAGCAAATTTTAAAGGCCCTTGAAGGTCTGTCTGCCACATCCTCACAATGATGCATCAGCTTTGTTGCCCTAAGATGTTAAGCAGAATAATCTGTGGATCATTATACATTTTTGATAATGAGCTCTATAGTTTCATAGGTTTGTCTGAAATGATTTTCATAAGTAATGATTTAATAAAATGGAAAAAGATGTTTTGTGAATTTAAAGCCAAGCATATTTTTTATGATGTCCAGACTGGTTTTAGTTTTAGAGTTGACTGAGGACATGTATCATTATAATTCAAATATAATACATAGATTAGTTCAAGGAGAAATGTGTTGGCCTTGCTTATTTTAAAAGTCAGGATAAATCAAGTATATGTAGACAATGGACGGAATAGTTTTCAATGGTTGCAGAATCAACTTGAATACAAGGTTATAACTTCATATAAAAAAAAAACAACAGATACTGGACTTAAAGGGGTTTTCTGAGAGTATATTATTGATGATAAGAATAGGTCATCAATATCAGATCGGTGGGGGTTTTTGTCACTGATGACCTGTTTGAAGAGGTAGTGCCTCCTCACAGCAAGCACTGCCCCACACATTGTACAGAGGCAGTGCATTGTAATGCAGAGGATAGGTCATCAATATTCTACTACTGGAAAATTCCTTTAAATAAGCTACATAAGCCAACCACTCAACCTAATTTTCATTGTAGATACAAGTAGATAAAGCTGATATCATATTTAGGCTTTCACTGACTTTGGATCTGTACAGTAAAACGTGACCATATCCATATAGCTAGCTACAGACCAAGGCCACATTCATGGGTACAACATGTAATAGTGCAAACCCTCTCACCAAATTATAAAACTTCAGCACCAAGCAGGATTTTAGCAGTGCTTACATTACCAAATGTCTTCTCTACAGATGCTTGTTCTATTGTTGCTAACAGGAAGAGTCCTTATGATATTTTGGCTGTGAGTGACATACGTGGCTCCACACTCAAGCATGGGTAAAGGATACATGGGCACATGTAATGGGGAAAAACGGCTTTACTAATAATACATAGGACCACTGGTTTGATGGTTTCAGGCTAGTCTGGGTATCAAGCTTAAAGGAGTTGTCTGGGAATTAAGAAAATGAAAATACTTAAATATAACCTTATTATAAATATATTGCCAAATATATTTAATTAGTTATAATAGCTTGTTTTGTCAGAGAAGCAGTTATTAGAAAAAATATAATGGTCGCCATCCTACTAGTCCACACTAAATCTTGCAAGAAAATTTAGACTAGAACCTTCAGAATCACAGGTGCATATCCATGAAGCAAACATAATACAAAAAACTAAATGGCTGCACACCGTTATATATACACACAATAGAGCTAAGAAATGGGGGTCATTCTAGATAAAAGTGGTACAATACCGACTATAAATAAGTAATGGTAGCTCTTAGTGCACATACGTGTCGGGCCCATCTACCAGGCGTCAAGGTGGCTTCCGCAGATGGGTCCCTAACACTAAATATACTGCCTCACTTTGGACTTACTTAAGCCTACAATATTCAGGGCAGTGTAGGAACCAGCTACAAACGTACTCTGCTTAGAAGTCCCAGGTAGATGGGCGTGTTCATTCTAAAAGAGGTGCTACCCTCAATATATTGCAAGAAAATTTAGACTAGAACCTTCAGAATCACAGATGCATATCCATGAAGCAAACATAATACAAAAAAATAAATGGCTGCACACCGTTATATATACAAACAATAGAGCTAAGAAATGGGGGTCATTCTAGATGGTACAATACCGACTATAAATAAGTAATGCAAGCTCTTAGTGCACATACGTGTCGGGCCCATCTACCAGGCGTCAAGGTGGCTTCCGCAGATGGGTCCCTAACACTAAATATACTGCCTCACTTTGGACTTACTTAAGGCTACAATATTCAGGGCAGTGTAGGAAGCAGCTACAAACGAACTCTGCTCAGAAGTCCCAGGTAGATGGGCATGTCCAGTCTAAAAGAGGTGCTACCCTCAATATATTGCAAGACAATATAGACTAGAACCTTCAGAATCGCAGGTGCATATCCATGAAGCAAACATAATACAAAAAACAAAATGACTGCACACCATTATATATACACACAGTAGAGCTAAGAAATAGGGGTCATTCTAGATAAAAGTCGTACAATACCGACTATAAATAAGTAATGGAAGCTCTTAGCACACATACGTGTCGGGCCCATCTACCAGGTGTCAAGGTGGCTTCCACAGAGGGGTCCCTAACTAGTCCACACAAAACCTGTCCTAATTACACAGGAGGACAAGTTAAAGAGCTGCACCATCTTCCTTTCTTATTTGTCAGGGATTATGATCCTAAATACAGTTTAATATGATCTTCAGATGAATCTCTGTAGGAATGGAGTTCATTAGGAGACATGAAGTACGGAGAGGATATTGAGGATGTAGATAATGAGCAGCAGCACTTATATGCAGTCTCCATTACCGCAGTCTGTCCTGTCCATCCTCTCTGTACTTCATGTCTCCTCATGAACTCCTTTCCTACAGAGATTCAGCTGAAGATCTTATCATCCGTATTCAGGATCATTATCCCTGACAAGCAGAGCAGAGAGGAGGATGAGGCAGATCTTTAGATCAGCGTTGTGAAGTAATTTGTCCTCCTGTGTGATTAGGACAGGTTTTATGTGTGCTAATAGGATGGCGGACAATTTATTTCTCCGAATGATTGCTCCCTAGACAAAATAAACCATTATAGCTAATGAAATGTATTTGGGAATATATTTATAATAAAGTCATATTTAAGTATTTTCATTTTCTTAATTCCCAGAGAATCTCTTTAATGGTTATAACAGTCTCTTTAACAGGGCATAGGCTTAGTCAGATACACAGTCTCTTTAAAGGAAACCTGTCATCAACTTTATGCTGACCTCACTGAGGGCAGCATACAATAGTAACAGAAATGCAGATTTCAGTGCTGTGTCCCTCATGAACTAAAAGTAAATGTTTGCTGAGAACCAGCTTCATAATGATTACAGCACAGGCCTTGAAAAGAGTCAAATCTACCTGAGAAGAATCAATTTTATTCATAATGTCCTGCTCTCCCTGACCATCTGCTGATGATTGGCAGTTCTTTCCTAGAGAGAAAGGGAGAAAACTAGGTAGAAGACTGTCAGTCATCAGCAGGTGGGCAGGAGAGCAAGAATTCATGAATAACCATGACTCTTCTCAGGTGATCGTGACTCTTTTCCAGACCCAGTTTGCAATGTTTGTGATGTTGGTTCTCGGCAACCACTTACTTTTAACTAATAATGAAAGAGCGCTGAAATCAACTCACCTGTCTCTACTTTATACTGCCATAAGTATGGGCAGCATAAAGTTGATGACCTGTTCCCTTTAAGAGGCAACTGAATTACTCTCTGTCTCAACAGTCCTATCTGGAAGACTCCTTCTGGCTCACAGCAATTATGATACATTTTGCTGATTGACCGACCATGGCACTCAGTAATATCATTCTACAGAATCAATTTTTCCAATTAATAGGGCTATTAGAATTAATTAGTCCAATCAACTGGGCTTCTTCATTTGCATAAGTTCTTCTGTAGAATAATTTCGCTCATCTCTACAACTCGCAGGGTATAGAGATGGCCTTGCGGTTCGCCAAGCGGTCGGTTTGCGGCAAACTTTGCTCGTTCGCTGTTCGCCAAACATATGGCGATATTCGTGACCGCCATATTCTTTTACATTGTGAAGAGCTTTGACCCATGACACATCCATCAGGTGGTACAGGACAGCCAATTGAGACATTTCAGCACATGGACACACCCCCTACCTTATAAAAAGACCTGGTCTGGCTGCCATTTTACATTCTGTCTTTTGTCAGTGTAGGGAGAGGTTGCTGTGTGGAGCAGGGACAGACTGTTAGAGTGTTAGTGACACAAATCGCTAGCTAATAGGTCCACAAAAGTCCTTTTAAGGACTGGTATAGGTGTACTATTGATTGGTGTGCAGTATATAGGGGTGTAAAACACTTATAATATACTTTCTAATATGGAAAGCATATTATAGTGGATTTATATAGTGCAGCATTGTGACTGGTGATCGGTTCTGCAGCGATACTACAACTACAAAGAGGGACAAACGCAATTAGAAAAAAGTATTATAAATGGTGTGATAGACCAGTGTCCCCCAAAACGACATATGGAAGCGGGGTGTTATATAAGACTATACTTTTCAAATAGTGTATTTTGGTACTGCAGAAATGTATCCGCTTTCACTGCGTTACCTCTGCTACACACAGTGAGAAAATTCAAAGGAATTTTTTTTTATAACTGGTGTGATAGACCAGTGGCCCCCAAAACCACATATTGAAGCAGTGTGTTATATAATAATATACTTTTTCAAATAGTGTATTTGGGTACTGCTGAAATGTATCCGCTTTCACTGTGTTACCTCTGCTACACACAGTGAGAAAACTTAAGGGAAAACAATTTTTATTACTAGTGTGATTTTAGACCAGTGGCCCCCAAAACGAGATATTGAAGTGGGGTGTTATATAAGAATATACTTTTCAAATAGGGTATTTGGGTACTGCAGAAATTTAGCGACTTTCACTGCGTTACCTCTGCTACACACAGTGAGAAAATTTACAAGACTTTTTTTTTTTTTTTTTTATAACTGGTGTGATAGACCAGTATCCCCCCAAAACGACATATTGAAGTGGGGTGGTATATACCTTCTTCCACATACACTGCGCTTCTCTAGAGATTTTTGTTACTGGGTCATTTAAAAAATGACAGGCAGAGGAAGAGGCAGACCCTTCCGCAGGGGTGGTAGGAGTAGAGCAGGAGAACCAGGCTGGAGTCAAAGTGGGAAGTTGCAGAAGGTGCGTTCAATTACGTCAAAGGACGCACCAGATTTGGTTGAGTGGCTCACTCAGCCTTCCGCTTCTGCACCCTCCTCATCCTCTCTATCTGCACCCTCTTCACTCTCTGCTGTGTGCACCCCAAAGACACCACCACCATATACCCTCCGCTTGAGTCACAGGAATTATTTTCTGATCCATCACAAGACATTTCCGATGCAAAGCCATTCTTGGCATCGGATCAGGAAGAGGAGGTAGCAACAGCCGCCATTCAGCAGTCTGACGACAGTACCCAGATCAGCACAAGGAGGTTGGTCCCTGCTGTTGCTGCCTACTCTGAGATCTCTAATGTTAGTGGTGGGGAAGGTGACGTTGATGATGACGTGTCTATGGACGTAACGTGGGTGCCCACAAGAGAGAAAGAGGAGGGGAGTTCAGAGGGAGAGATGGACCAGCAGATAGGTAGGAGAAGCAGGCCGAACTTACAATGCAGAGGAGGGAAAAACCAGACTGCTAATGTAAAAGGAGTGAGCCATCAACGATGTACGGTCACATCTGGCGCTCCCAGGACGCCGGCACATGGCTCCGCAGTGTGGGCTTTTTTTAATGTGTCAGCTGCTGACAATAGTGTTGCCATCTGCAGCCTTTGCAGTCAACGCATAAGTCGCAGTAAGCCCAACACTCACCTAGGGACGACCGCCTTAAGAAGGCACCTGGCCTCCCATTCAAATTCCTCATGACAGCCCATATCCGCCACCACCCATAACAATTTATGGTCCCTGTCTTCGGTAAATACAGCGGTATAAAAGGCCTTTTATGTACGTTGAATGCCTAATTTTTAGGGCCTGTAATGGCCGACACTTTTTTTATCCTGTGAATGCCTAATGTACCACTAGGAATAGAATAAAAAATGCTTTGCTGTCAGGTGAACGCCTGTCGGCTAATTTTTGGGGCCTGTAATGGACGACACTTACTTCTTTATCCTGTGAATGCCTAATGTACCACCAGCCACAGAATAAAAAATGCTTTGCTGTCAGGTGAACGCCTGTCGGCTAATTTTTGGTGCCTGTAATGGCCGACACTTACTTCTGTATCCTGTCTATGCCTAATGTACCACCAGCCACAGAATACAAATTTATTTGCTGTCAGGGGAATGCCTGTCGGCTAATTTTTGGGGCATGGCCAACACTTACTTCTGTATCCTGTGAATGCCTAATTTTTCTGACTGGAATTGAAAATCAATGGGTCTTTAAACGTTCCTCTCAATTGTGGAAGGGATGCGGACACATTTTAGAGACGTGTGAATGGACCCTATATGTATTTGACATGTATTTACCGGCTGCTGTCCTTTCTGGCTGATTTAGGCCGAGCTATTACACTAAAACCGAGCAATATTACAAAAAAACAAAATACACGTTATAACTATAAAACGATTTATATAACTTATTAGATAAAATAAATAAAATTATGGCAATTTTTCCAAAAGCATGATCATCTCCTGCACCCCCTTCATGGCCTGGCGTTGCTTCTCCTCCATGGCCTTCATACGCTCCTGAATGGCCCGCATATCGTTACGCTGCTCCTTTTTCATTTTGGCCAATTTGGCCTTCAATGTCTTCATTCCTGTTTGAAAAAAAAATATATGAACATTATTTGCAACTCTTATTAAACCTTTATTTTGTGGTGCATCTGAATTTATGATCGCTTGCTATTACACGTTTTTGTGATAAAAATTGTCAAAAAAATCATACAGCTGGTTGTTACAGATGCGGCAAGACCGAATATTTTTCCGTATTTTTTAGTTATTTCTATTTTACACAATAAAAGCATCGTTGAACCAAACACAATTCATGTTTTACTGTCTCCATATTTTGAGAGCTATATTATTGTTTTTATTTGGCGATCTAATGGTAGGGTCTCATTTTTTGCAGAATGAACTGACCGATTGTTACTATTTTGGAGGGCATATGCCTTTTTTGATAACTTGGTGTTGCACTTTTAGTGATGTTAGGTTGAATAAATTAATATTTTCTTTATAATTGTTTCTTTTTTTCTTTTTAAAGTGTTCACTGGAGGGGTTAGATCATAGGATATTTTTATATAGACGGTCAATATGTACACGGCGGTACAAAATATGTCTGTTTGTCTATTGTTTACCTTTTATTTATTTTATTTAAAGTCTTTATACACATTCACGATTTAAATCTCAATATGTTAGTTAGTGATCTTTATGATCATTATATAGTTTATTAGTTAGTGATATTTCAGTACAGTATAATTTTATTTTGTTTGTTAGTTATAGTTCTATTGAGTTTAATATTATTTGTTAAGTTAATGGTTTTAATGTAGATTAAAGAGTTATTATCCAGTGTTCTTTTTTGTATTACTATAGTGTATGTTGTCGCCTCATTGTTGGCCCTTTTAATGTTTATGTGCATGTTATGGATACATAATCATATTGCTATGTGAGCATATTTACCCTCCTGGAGGGGGCTGGTGATCGCCTCCTCTTCCTCCGAGTCCTGAGATGGGGTGGTGCTTGAGGGTATAGCACTTTCCACCTCCTTCACTTCTCCCACATCTGGTGGGGGTAGCTTAATAGGCTGGGAGGGTCCGGCCTCCTACTCCTCTTCCTCCTCAACCTCCATAGCCTCCGCCGATCGCCTTCTCCGAATGGAGGAAATAGGAACTTCTGTGATCACAGAATGTTCAGATTTTAGATAAACCACTCTAAAATCTTAAGAACATTAGATATAAAGAAATTCCAATATGGCGGGATCTATATATAATTGCAGTGGCTGCCAGCTTTATGATGCATAACCCAATCAAAAATTAACAATATGAAAAAAGACATCCCCTCCACAGTGTCTTGATGAAACAATAGGGCAAGAGGAGACTCATGGGATGAGATTATCTCCTCAGTCTATCATAGGATGATCTACTTCTGTACACCAGAGTCGGCTACTTCTTAATTACATCACTTACACAATAGAACAAAGAGACAAATAAATTAACACATTTATTGAGAGTCTCAGAGCAGAGTTACCCCTTATTGCGTTTATGGATTCACACCATGCAACTTTAATGGGGAATAGGAAAGATGTGGCCTATAAACTCAACCCAAAAATCATGGTTTATAGTTCCCTCTAACCCAAATAGGTCAGAATGGGGGTCTCCATAGTCCTGGGTCCATAGCCTGTAGGAAGGAGACTAGCCCTCAGGCTTCTACTGCAGACACAGTGATGGTTCAATCCATCACTTGTCTAGGACAAATCCAACACATCAAATCACCCAAAGAACACCATCCCCACAATGAAACATGGTGGTGGAAGCATCATGCTGTGGGGATGTTTTTCAGCAGCTGGGACTGGGAAACTGGTCAGAGTTTAGGGAAACATTGACAGGGATATTCTTGAGCAAAACCTGTCCCACTGTCACGACCGCTATCCCAGCAGCAGTAGTGTCGCACTAGACGGAGGGGAAGGGGAACCCTTATCTACGGATGGGAAATAGAACGGTCACCCCTGACTAACCCTAAGCTGACACCTGTCTGCCCTGATACCCTAGACTGGGTGTGAACCCGTGCGGCGAGCAGGATGCCTAAGCCCTCAGTCACCCTAACAAGACTAGACTGGGGAAAGGCAGATGGGAGCACTAGTCACCATCACTCAGGTCTAGGAGAACAACAGGGGAAGACAGCAACAAACAAACAATCTATAACATAAATAGACTTATCCAGTCACGAGCAGAGAAGGTGATCCCAAACAACGACAGTCCACGCCAGACAAGAGCTCCACAGCAATACCGTCAAACGATCTCCTTCAAAGGCCACAATAGCACTGGAAGTAAGGACTATATCTGGCAATGACTGCAAGTGAAACTGAAACTAATATAGTAGCTGGGAGTGGCAGACAGGACTCACCTAAGAAGGATGCTTACAAACTCCCAGTCAGGACAAAAAGGTTCACAAGGCAAAACCCGGATGACATACCCTGAACCACGGAGCAAACTCACAAGCTATCGCGAGTAGCAAGTCGCTGCGACCTTCTCCTCCCAGACCTGTCTGGATCAGTCACAGTCATGACAGTACCCCCCTTTCTACGAGGGGCCACCGGACCCTCAAGACCAGGCCTCTCCGGATGGTACCTATGAAAAGCCCAAATGAGTCTGTCCGCCTTTATCTCTGATGCTGGCACCCACATTCTCTCTTCGGGACCATAACCTCTCCAGTGCACCAGGTACTGAAGAGAGCGGCGAACATATCGTGAATCAACAATCTTTTCTACCTGAAACTCAAGACTGCCATCAACAACTACCAGTGAAGGCGGTAGTGGCAATGGTTCAGGAGGTTCTACATATCTCTTAAGCAGAGATCTGTGGAAGACATTATGGATCCTTAGAGTCTGAGGTAGCTCCAGACGAAAAGCCACCGGGTTAATGATCTTAATTACCCTATAAAGGACCAATAAATCTCGGACCTAATTTCCACGAGGGAACCTTCAACTTGATATTTCTGGTAGACAACCACACTAAGTCATTCACCCCAAGGTCCGGACCTTCCGAGCGTTTCTTATCAGCCATACGTTTGTATCTACCACCAATTCTCTTCAAACTTTCTTGCACACTCTGCCACACTGATGAAAGTGAAGACGCAAATCGTTCCTCCTCGGGAATCCCAGACGGCCCCCCTTCACTAAACATACAAAACTGAGGATGGAAACCATACGCACCAAAAAATGGTGACTTATCGGTGGATTCTTGACGACGATTATTAATGGCAAACTCGGCTAACGGTAAATAAGATGACCATTCCTCCTGATTTTCAGAAACAAAGCATCTCAAATATGTCTCTAGGTTTTGATTGGTACGTTCAGTCTGACCGTTGAACTGTGGATGGAAAGATGAAGAAAACGACAAATGAACCCCTAAACGAGAACAAAAAGCTTTCCAAAATTTAGAAACAAATTGGGTACCACGATCCGAAACAATATCGGAAGGGACCCCGTGAAGCTTCACGATGTGGTCAATAAAGACCTGAGCCAGTGTGTTAGCATTAGGCAATGCGGTAAGAGCAATAAAGTGCACCATTTTACTGAATCTGTCAACAACTACAAGAATAACAGTCTTCCCGGCAGATACTGGTAGATCCGTAATGAAATCCATTGATAGGTGCGACCAAGGCCTGTTGGGGATGGCCAGAGGTAAAAGACGCCCTGCCGGACGAGTATGATCTACCTTAGAATGAGCACAGGTAGCACATGCAGACACAAAATTCAACACCTCCTGGCGCCACTTAGGCCACCAGAACCGACGAGACACTAATTCAGAGGTTGCCTTACTACCTGGGTGTCCTGCCAGTGTGGAGTTATGGTGTTCTTTTAGTATCTCCAGGCGTAAATTTTCTGGCACAAACAGTTTACCCGAGGGGCAGGAGGCCGGGGCATCCCCCTAAGCTTCCAACACCCTCCCCTCTAAACCTGAGTGTAATGCGGAGACCACCACCCCCTTTTGCAAAATAGGCTCTGGTACCTCAACATCACCCCCTCCAGGAAAACTTCGAGACAATGCATCTGCCTTAGTATTTTTTGCCCCCGGGCGATAGGTTATTACAAAATTAAACCTAGTAAAAAATAACGACCACCGAGCCTGTCTAGGGGTGAGACGTTTAGCAGACTCCAGATATAATAAGTTTTTGTGATCAGTAATCACCGTGACGGGATGAACCGCCCCCTCCAAAAAATGACGCCACTCCTCAAAGGCCAACTTAATAGCCAAAAGTTCCCTGTTGCCAATATCATAGTTCCTTTCTGCAGTAGACAATTTCTTCGAAAAGAAAGCACACGGACGCCATTCACCAGGGGACGGGCCCTGAGAAAGTACCGCTCCCACCCCCACCTCTGATGCGTCAACCTCTACAATAAAAGGAAGCAAGACATCTGGCTGTACGAGAATAGGGGCCGAGGTGAATCTCTCCTTCAGAGATGTAAAGGCAGTTTTGGCTGCATGTGACCATTTGGAAAAATCTGATCCCTTTCGGGTCATGTCCGTCAGTGGTTTGACCACCAAGGAATAGTTCTTTATAAACTTTCTATAAAAATTGGCAAACCCCAGGAAGCGTTGCAATGCCTTCAGGTTCTCAGGCAGATCCCAGTCCATAATCGCCCGGACTTTCTCTGGATCAATGCAGAAACCTGAATCTGACAACACATACCCCAGAAATGGCAGTTGTTTTACGGCGAACACACATTTCTCTAATTTAGCAAACAATTTGTTGGCCCTTAATATCTGCAGCACTTGTCTCACATGGATCTTATGTGTATCCAGATCCGGAGAATAGACCAGGATGTCATCAAGATATATCACAACAAATATCCCGATAAGGTGACTAAAAATATTGTTGACAAAATGTTGGAACACTGCAGGCGCATTAGTAAGACCAAATGGCATGACCAGATTTTCATAATGCCCTTCCGGAGTATTAAAAGCCGTCTTCCACTCATCCCCCTCTTTGATGCGAACTAGGTTATAGGCTCCTCTGAGATCCATTTTGGAGAACCATTTAGCACCAGCAACCTGATTAAAGAGGTCGGGAATGAGAGGAAGAGGATAGGGATCTCGGATAGTTATCTGGTTTAACTCCCGGAAATCCAGGCAAGGACGCAGGCCCCCCATCTTTCTTTTTAACGAAAAAGAACCCTGCAGCCACGGGTGAAGAAGAGGGTCTGATGTGTCCCTTAGCCAAACTCTCCGAAATATAATCTTTCATAGCCTTCCTCTCCGGGCCGGAAAGATTGTATAACCGGGTTTTAGGTAGTTTTGCCCCAGGTAAAAGATTAATCGGGCAATCATATGAACGATGAGGTGGTAACCCCTGACAACCCTTCTCAGAAAACACATCCATAAAATCTGACAGAAAGGCAGGTAGAGATGTTACAGAGAGTGTAGAGCACCTACTACTCAAGCAGTTGTCCTTACAATGTTCACTCCACTCCACAATCTCCCCGGCCTGCCAATCCACCACTGGATTGTGAGTCACCAGCCAGGGAAGCCCCAATACCATAGGAGCCAGAAGACCGTCCAGGACATAACAAGAGATATGCTCTTTATGGAGGTCCCCTACCTGCAGATGGATATTATGGATGATCTGAGTTAACTTTCTCTGAGTAAGAGGGGAGGAGTCAATGGCAAAAACAGGAATAGTTCTGCGTACCGGTTCCGGAGTAAAACCCAGAGCCTGAGCAAACCGTGAATCCACCAAGTTGACCCCTGCCCCACTGTCCAAAAAGACGGAACAGATCTCAGTCTTATTGCCCGCCTCAACGGTAGCGGAAAACAAAAACTGAGACATGCGTATGGAGGAAACGAAAACGCCCAGACTGTTATCCTCCGCACAATCTGGGGACTCTAGTTTTCCGGCGGCTCCTTTGTTTGTGGTCTCTTGGGTTCTGAGGGACATACTTTTACAAAATGACCCCTCCCCCCACAACAAAAACAAACCTCTGACCTACGGCGGACCTTAGGAGGATTCACCCGTCTAGTGGCGCCCCCTATTTGCATTGGTCCGACTGGATCATAACAAACCGATCCCTGCCCCATAGAAGCCTCTGTAGAATTTAATAGTCTCTCCCTGAGTCGTCTGTCGATTCTTATGGACAGAGACATAGCAGCCTCAAGAGACCCAGGGACCTCGTATACCGCCAGCGCGTCTTTTAATTTTTCAGACAACCCGTGGCAGAACTGACTCCTAAGGGCCGAGTCGTTCCATGATGTATCAGTAGCCCACCTACGGAATTCGGAACAATATAGTTCAGCAGACCGATTCTCTTGCCGAAGTCTACGTAGCTTAGACTCAGCCAGTGAGACCCTGTCCGGGTCATCATATACGAGACCCAGGGCTTCAAAAAACTCCTCCACTGATCGTAAGGCCGGAGAGTCTGATGGTAGGGAGAAAGCCCAAGCCTGCGGATCTCCTTGCAGGAGCGAAATTACAATGCCTACCCGTTGTTCCTCACCGCCGGAGGATCTAGGGCATAACCTGAAGAACAATTTACAAGCTTCTCTGAAGGTTACAAATTGGTCTCTCCCTCCTGAGAACCTATCAGGGAAAGCCACTTTTGGCTCAGGAGTACCCTGGTTTCCCGTGGCAACGGTGGAACCCAAGGATTGCTGCTGCAGCACTGTTGCTTTTAATCCTGCCACGTCAAGGGATAACCCCTGTAATTGATTTGCCAAAACCGTAACCGGATCCATAGTGGAACAGAAAAATACAAAGCAAAACAGCAAGCAAAAAAAAAAAAAAGAAATGTCACTTTTTTTTATTTATTTTTTAAATGGCCAGATATACTGTCACGACCGCTATCCCAGCAGCAGTCGTGTCGCACCAGACGGAGGGGAAGGGGGACCCTTATTTACGGATGGGAAATAGAACGGTCACCCCTGACTAACCCTAAGCTGGCACCTGTCTGCCCTGATACCCTAGACGGGGTGTGAACCCGTGCTGCGAGCAGGATGCCTAAGCCCTCAGTCACCCTAACAAGACTAGACTGGGGAAAGGCAGATGGGAGCACTAGTCACCATCACTCAGGTCTAGGAGAACAACAGGGGAAGACAGCAACAAACAAACAATCTATAACATAAATAGACTTATCCAGTCACGAGCAGAGAAGGTGATCCCAAACAACGACAGTCCACGCCAGACAAGAGCTCCACAGCAATACCGTCAAACGATCTCCTTCAAAGGCCACAATAGCACTGGAAGTAAGGACTATATCTGGCAATGACTGCAAGTGAAACTGAAACTAATATAGTAGCTGGGAGTGGCAGACAGGACTCACCTGAGAAGGATGCCTACAAACTCCCAGTCAGGACAAAAAGGTTCACAAGGCAAAACCCGGATGACATACCCTGAACCACGGAGCAAACTCACAAGCTATCGCGAGTAGCAAGTCGCTGCGACCTTCTCCTCCCAGACCTGTCTGGATCAGTCACAGTCGTGACACCCACTCTGTATGTGATCTGAGGCTAGGACGGAGGTTCACCTTCCAGCAGGACAATGACCCCAAACACACTGCTAAAGCAACACTTGAGTGGTTTAAGTCAAAGCCCAGATCTCAATCCAATAGAAAATCTGTCAGACTTAAAGATTGCTGTTCACAAGCGCAAACCATTCAATTGGATGGAGCAGAATCAGTATTGCAAGGAGGAATGGGCAAAAACCCCAGTGGTAAGATGCGGCAACTGCTCATAGATACTTAACCAAAGTGACTTGAAGCTGTGATTGACGCAAAGAGTGGCTCTACAAAGTATTGACTTTAAGGGGGTGAATAGTTATGCACATTGACCTTTTCTATTATGTTGTCCTATTTTGTGTATGCATAACCATTAACCAATTTAAAAGAACGTCTAAGTTGTGGGCATGTTCTACAAATTACATTAATTTCAGGGGGTGAGGCAACAAAAAAAAGAATGAAGTAAAGGGGGGTGAATACTTTTGCTTAGCACTGTATACATCGCAAAGTGTTGGCAAAACATACAAAAGTTATTTACGTATGTACCTGGGCATTTTTCGACCCAGATTCTTTTTATAAACCGTGGCAGTCTTCTCCATGTATGACCATTTATTTATTTTTAAATGGTCAGACGGCGGGGTTTTACACACGTTTTGCGCCAGATCTCAAATGCCAGTTCCCGCACAATTTGTTGCTTCTCGGCGTGGGATCGGGTGCAGTTCCGGCCACCACCGCTGTACTGTGATACACTTGTATGATCTATACAAGTGTATTACTGTACAGCAGTGGCGACAAGAAGGGCACGGCATCATAGCGAGTTAGCAACCAATGACGCCGTGCGCTCGTCCACTCTGCAGGACAGCAGGACGGGTTTGTACGGTCCGTAGTTCTGAAAAAACACGCCCGTGTGCATGCGGCCTTACTGTTACGACTAGAAGATGGGATTATATTACGACTGTATTTGGGTGGGGTCTGAGCTATCAGATATTGTCCAGCTAAGCAGAGAAGTACCTGTCTAGTGAAGTGACGGTACGGTATGGGGTGTACAGCTGGTTCGCCTCCCCGGGATGCACCCATGGTAACTCTAAATGAACCAGCAAATACTGGCGGTCTGACAAAGAAAGCTTCTCCTGAGTCCTGACCAACAGGACACAAATTATAATCTATAGACTCTGTTTATGAGTGTGGTATATATAGTGTGTCTGTGTGCGCAGTATATAGTGTGTGTGCGTGCGGTATATAGTGTGTCTGGTATATAGGGTGTGTGTGCGGTATAGGGTGTGTGTGCGGTATAGGGTGTGTGTGTGTGCGGTATAGGGTGTGTGTGTGTGTGTGCGGTATAGGGTGTGTGTGTGTGCGGTATATAGTGTGTGTGTGTGTGGTATATAGTGTGTGTGTGTGTGCGTGTGGTATATAGTGTGTGTGTGCAGTATATAGTGTGTGTGGGGTATATAGTGTGTGTGGTATATAGTGTGTGTGTGTGTGTGCGGTATGTAGTGTGCGGCATGACAATGGATGTACAATGTGCATGTTAAATATATTTCTCTGCTGTCCATACAAATATGCTACTAACATAGCGGGTGTGATGTCACAGGAATACTTAGTGCGAAAATCAATAATATCTAGTGAGACCTTATAAATTGTGAAGTTTTGTGCACTTAAGAAAAATTTGAATTGCTGAAGGTCGCACTGGCGATTTTTTTTATAACACTCTTTATGCATATAAAGCGATTGTTCACTACTTTAATGTAAGATTACTTACAGTCACCAGGAGTTCTTCCTTTTTGTCGTTAAACTTTGTTCCAACCATCGCATCCATCTAATTTCTAGTCGGTGCAAACCAGTTGCTGTAGGCCACGCCTTCCTAGCGCATGTGCTCTTGTGATTAATACTTTGCCGAAATTCCGCCGATAAAAAAAGCATGCTTGTCGATCGCAAATTTGCTTAATACTTCTGGTATGTCAGTGTCCATGTTGTGGGACTGTGTGTGCACATCTAGTAAGTATTTTGTGGCTGCAAATATGACCTGGAGGTTTTTCATGTTCTCCTGCCATTAAAATGAATGGGACCCGCCGCGAACCTGCGGTTTGCGAACATTTGAGTGAGTTTGAGCGATTGCTTTCGCGAACCGTCCCATCAGATGTTTGTCCAACACTGACAGGGTATCACTGCCATATGACAGGCTACCTGTGGTGTTACCACTCACAGTATACAGCTTATAGCATCAGTAGTCGGGGTATTTAACTTACAATAATGCAAATATTTCTGAATACCTCACTGACATCTCACAACGGATTAAAGGCACATTACAGCACATCATATACAACATCAATAAAGCATACCAGACATGGCACACTTAAGTGCACGCTACATAGAATGAAACAGCATTTCATATCATATAAATAAGTACATCACCAGTATATTCAGCAGTAGTTCACTTGAGTGATATCATGACTGTAATGGAGTCAATGGTAACTCATAGCAATGGAATAAAACGGCAAAGGATATAAATTATCTTCTTGTAACACTGTGAGGGTACTTCCAACCATCTTATAAAATAATGGCTCAGTACAACTCAAACTGATAATAAGGTCTACTATGTATTAATAGGATCCTAATGAATCTCATTAGATCTCAGATTTAACACAGAGGCTTATAGGTTGTTTTCTTATGTTGAATACTGTACAAATCAAATTGAAAAGGAAAAAACCAATTAGCACGCTCATTAGATTCTATATGAAGATAGTATTGTTTCCTAGAAGCATTACTTAGGGTAGAATAACTCAGACTTACGTGGTGGCACGAAGCAATGTGCAATCACACAATTCCCTCTAAGCTTTACACTCTCAACTTAACTGAAGGCAGAGCTCCATTTAACTATATAATATGACGTCTAAAACCAACTGATGGTTCCAGTGGTAATTGATGCGCAGGATTACATGTTCAAGACATTTCTGAGGGTTTATGGACCCATTTTGTGGTCTCTGCGTGCAACTGTGTGATTCCTTCATGAGCCACTGTATTCCATGTATCGTATTCTCCCCTAAAAATCAAGCTATATAATTCACCGTTTGTTGGAACTTGTCACTGTTTCCCCTCATGGCATCTGCAAAATTTGAAAATCCCCCATGTGCCTCAATTTAAATTTGTAAGCACACTGAGCTTTCGCATGGGCCCCTTGAAGGCTATAGAAACCAGATTCAGAATCTATGTGTATGAGGCCTTAGGCGTGTCATTTTGTGATTTCTATGATAGAAGATGATTTTGTGGAGATTAGATTTCACTTAAAAAATTAAATTAATATATTTTCCTATTTTGGGATGAAACCCTTAATCATTTCTTGACAAGGGCCTTCAAATGCCTCAATTTTAAATGTTGGCATAACACATTCAGGGACATTTATCAAATGTTTTATGCCATGAATTAAGGCATATGCCATATTTGTGGCATAATTTGCTACTTTCCAATTCTCTTGCAGGTTTCTAAGAGTGTCAAGAAAAATGGGTGGGGATTAATGGCATAAGATTTACTAGTGCTTATGCAAGACGCTGGCATAAATCATAGGTCCAATATATGCCAGCTCATAGCTGGTATAGATTAAAATTTCTGGTGCACAGACTGCCTGGAGATGCGCCAAATGTATTTTGAGGTTTTCTAAGATATATAAAAGAGGTTTTATACAAATAAAAACATGGATTTTTATTTTTTTTAAAGGAAACATTTATTTGGTTTATGATTTGCAGAGAGCCCATGGGAAGCCAGTGCAGAGGATGAGAGTGGTAGTGGCGGTGATATTATAATGTGTCATGATGTACTCGCTCAGACCATTACTCCCTGGTTATCTGTGCAGTGAAAAGGATTCAGACCAGAAGTAGTAGAATAATAATTTCTCTTAAGTGCAAAATAGAAGTTGTAGCACATCCAGCAGTAGTTGTATATAGTACTGGGACCTGTGGTATAATATATTGCTGATATTTATCTCCTGAAATTCAGGCTAATAGCTGTAACTGGCACTTGTGGCTGTAGGTGTCCACTGTGTTATGCAGGCTTTTTTTTAGTTGGTCTGGCATGCATGTGATGTAAGGTTATGAGTGTCTGAGTCATAGTCTCTCACCTGCAGCAGGATCTGTATTGCTATAGTTACTTTGACTGTAACTCTGTAGCAGAATATCTGCAGTTTTTGTCTTTGAAGTCTCTCTGGAATAGTGGTCTCCAGGGGCAGACTGGGAACTTAAAGTGGTCCTAGAAAAAAAAACCCACTATAAGTGGCCCCATGCTATAGGCAGTTCCAAATTGACAGAAGGAAGGGTAATATTAGTAGGTGTGGTCAGCAATATCATAGTGAAGAATAATGTCCCCGCCGAACCATATACCACAATGCAGCACAACATATTGCTCCCAAAGCTGTCCCTCTTTGGTGGCCATCAACAGCTACCATTTTCTGCCCTCCTCCCCCAGTTGTCTCTGATTAAGATTTGGAGTAGGGGCTTAGGAAGTGAGATGTGGGCCACAACAGTTGAATTCAGGAGAGCATGTGTGGTCACTGGCTGGATACCAGTACTTGATTCTTACAGCATTAACTTACCACTGACAGCTTATTATGTACCCTTCCAGTAGCAGTAAGGATGGCTTGGGTCGCCCCCTAGGCATAGGCCCACAAGGAAATTCCCTTATCTTGTCTATGGCCAGTCCACCCTTTGAAAAGAACCAAGAGGATGTTGGTTCTGTTCCAAGCTAACAATTCCCTCCTTTGGCAGGAAATAGGACCAGCCCACTTCTACCTAGAGGGGAGGAAAGGAATGGTTAGCCGCATTCTTGATGCCAAACATACCTCAGCTGCTGATATACAGTGCAAACCTTAAATAACATTCACACTGCATGAGTGATCTCACTATGGAGGTATGTGGGAGCTTGGCTGTGAGTTGGATCTTAGCACCTTTCAGACCGTGATCACACACCATAAGTGGTCTAGTGGTAGGAACCCATGCCACACTGAGATAACTTGACGGTGGTGCAAAAGGTCTCCGATGTGTTCCTGACAGGAATACATTGGCTAAAGTCTCAGTTCTTAACATCAGCTTGACGGATTAGCCAGTGTTGTCTGTTGCATATCATTGTGGTTCACCTTTCGCAGTGATCTAAGTACCTAATATTCATGTCAGGAGAGCGGAAAGACCATCTCGAATTCAACCCATTGAGATCTAATACAACTTTACAGAACAACAAAAAAGTCAGAGCGTGTGAATGTCATGTTATGGTGTAAATATATCTTGAACTTTTTTTTTTTATATCAGTTGAACACATTTTCCTACTATTGGGTGGTGTTTATTTTTTATTTTTTTGCCTGAACCTTTCCACACTGTTTTGTCAATTATGACACTATGAACACGGCTGCATTGCTGCTATTATCTCTTAATGATAAGGCCATTGAACTCCTCCACCACCCTTCCAAGATAACTTGTTAGTATATCTGCTTTGATTTTATGTCTCCGTGTTTCTCATTAAAAAATAGATTTGAGATTGAATAACATGTACATTTTTCATCGAAACAGATTTACAGCTCTTCCTGACATAGCACCTGGAACACTGTGTACTGACACCGGAAATCAATGTCTCTGTAGCACAGATCAGTATAGTAGAGCAGTACTGTAGAATATAAATTGCTAGGAAAATGAGAGAGAGAGCACGAGAGAGTGAGAGAGAGAAAGCAGTGTTACTTAGTTACAATTCCTTGGGCTATTGGAATTTCTATCTGGTTGCTATTTTATTGCTTTTTTGCTTACATATTATGAGTGCCCACTTCATCAGTTGCTAATGTACTGCTTGACATTGGTCATAATGAACTAGTATTTTCTGGGTGTAAATATATTCAGCTTTCATGAACTGGGATACTGTGAATGGCATTTTTAGCTACACTGGAAATATTTCATACATCTTGAAACAGAAAATCATGGATATAATGGAATGTCTTACCAGCACGTGTAAGATTGTAGCAGTATAAACAACCTAGCTTTACTGCATAAGGATTGCAAATTTTAGCAATAGATTCATCTCGAAAATAGATATTATTAGGAGGGGTATTCTTTGAGAAAACAAAATACAACTATAGTTGTGTAACCTGGTGCATCTATATTTGTTTTCATGGAATGATTAAATTGGGTTTCATGTACTGTGTGAGGTCATAGTGCTCGAAAACAGCACAGACACACTTAATGATTCGATTTAATGGGTTATCCCTTGAAAGTTATAACTAAGGAGTGAATAGGGCTTTTTAAAACAGTGGTGCCCCCTGTTGCTTCTCCTGTGACTAAAATTCTGTTCACCTTCTCCTGCATTTAGCACTCAGTAGCGTCCCTGCTCACATCCACAAAAAAATAAAGATAAGCAGCACATAAAAAAAATGGCGGGTGCAATCCCTCTCAAGATCCAGTAAAAATTTAAAAGAAAAGTGGATGAATTTTCTGCAACATTTCAGCTCAACTCAAGCTTGGCAAAGGCTCCATTGAGTTGAGCTGAAATGTTGCAGAACCATGGGTGAATAAAGGCATCCACTTTTTTCACTTTAGTTTGGAGTGCTGCCTCTTTTTCCTTTTTTGTATCCTAGAAATATATATCTTTATATCACTCTTTAGACAGTGGAGAATGAAAATGGGGGGGGGGGGGGGGGGGATTGGCAGTGCATGCTAGTGTTATGTATTAGTGGAATCACTGAGCTTGTGTCAGGGCCTATTATCTATGCATAATAGCAACACATTAACAAGTATTGACTACAATGCACTCCTAAGAGATGCAGGTGCTTGATTTGTCCCATGTGACGAGCTGCTGCCTTCTCACAGAAAGGGAAGAGAGAAATTCTCCAGAGAGAAAAATGGGGGGAAATTACACTGGTAAGAAGCATTCTTTGCATTAATATCATTAAAATCATTGTGTGCTTTACTAGTGTTGAGCGCGAATATTCGAATCACAAATTTTAATGGCGAATATCGGCACTTTGAGAATTCACGAATATTTAGAATATAGTGCTACATATTCATATTTGCTACTAGTGTTGATCGCAAATATTCTAATCGCGAATTTTTATCGCGAATACATTACATTGCCGATTTCACAATCAAGTAAATAATGACTGGAAATCACAAATTCTCGAATATTTGGCCAAAAATTCACAAAATATCGCGAGATCGAAGATTGCCTATGCCACTCATCACTATGCTTTACCCCAGATTTTCCCTTTTTTATATATTCAAGTGGTAATCATATCTAGGGGATTGTATTGTTATCTAAAATATATCTTAAGATAATAAACATGTTTAATTGAGTCTATTGGGGCTATTGTCACAATCACTGTGGGTGGGAAACTCCACACTGAACACAGGAGGGAAGGGAAACAGTGACTGGGCCTGGAAACTAGGGAAAAAACTGGTCACCTCCTAGACAACCTTAATCCGGGCCCTGACTACCTATCAATATGAATAGACCTTTTTTGAACAATAATTTTTATTGAAGTTTTTAACAAAGTAGGTTACAAAATGTTTGAGAACACTCACATGTTCAATTGAACACACAAGTGTAAGGCACATACGAATCTTCAAAGAATAGTAGATATTACACAACAGGTAATAAAGAATAATAAGCCATTAGAAAACTAGCAGGTACATGTATAAAAGAGATAAAAAAGATAACGAGAGACCGGTACTTGTATAAAAAGCATAAACCAGTTGGGATAAGGGCCTATAGCCTGATGGAGGCATCAGGAGGAAGTTTACAACTACTATGGTTTAACCAAACATCCCATCTCCTTAAGAATGTAGACTTTGTGTTCCTAGATGACGCCCACAAACCTTCATATAAGCAGCTGTTATCTAACGTTCTGAAAATTCTGTTAATGTTAGGGAGATTTCCAGATTTCCAACAAGCAGCAATTTTTAGACGGGTTATAAATATTGAGTGGCCAGCTATAGACCTAAAGTGACAAGGAAGATCTACTAAACCAACAGATAAAAGAGCCATCTTAGATGAAGGTCCGATAGGATAACCAGCCAGTGAAGAGATGAAATTGAATATTGAAACCCACAGAGCCTTAACTTTAGGACAATCCCACCACAAATGTAAGAAGGAGCCTGGAGCTTGGTCACATCTCCAACATATTGGCGAAATCTCAGGAAAAATTATATTTAAATATACAGGAGTTCTGTACCATCTATATAATATTTTCCTTGCTCCTTCTAAGTGGTCAGAACATTTTGATAATTTGGATACGGTGGTAAAGGCTTCTATCCATTCTGAGTCAGTGAGGGCAGACCCCAACTCCGAATTCCAAAGGTTCAGAGTATGTTGTAGGGGGTTTATGTTTGTTTCTTTTAATATTTGATAACCCTTAGTAATACCTTTGTCCAAATTGTGGGTCATGTATATCCAATTTAGAAAATCTTGATTATTAGTGTTACAAGTAAAGACAGCTGGTGAATTTAGAAGATGTCTAATCCTCAAATATTTGTAAAAATCTGAGTTGGGAATGTTAAAGTCCTTATGTAATTGGATAAATTCAACAAATATACCATCCTTCCATAATTGGTTGACATTAGTAATGCCTGCTTTTATCCAATTATCAAACCGTAGATCTGGGGTGGCCAATTCACAGGTTTTCAGAGGCATTGAGGACAATGAGGTAGGAATTAGCTTATCAGTTCTGGTAACGGAGTGCCAGGATTTAAGTATTGCATTTAAGGTTGCTAAAGGAGGGATATTTTTGAGACCGAAGGCCGCTATAGCGGAAAGACGTAACTTTATGTCATACGAACCTAAAATACTTTTTTCTAGTGAGACCCATTTTTTTGAGGTATCATCTTTGATCAGATATCTCAGTTGGTCCAAGATAGATGCGGTGTGATAATGCTTAATAGAAGGGACATTAAGACCTCCTGTTTTGAGTGGTTTGTTAAGAATAAGAGCTTTCACTCTGGGTTTAAACTTCCCCCATATATGGCGATTGATTAAGGTTTGTAGTTTGGATATATATCCCTTGGGAATGAAGATTGGAATATTGCGGAACATATAAATGATTTTAGGAAGAATGACCATTTTCAAAGCAGCTATTCTACCTAGCCATGAAAGCGAGTCTAACCTTAGGTTACTTAGGGAATCGTTAATTTTATTATATAAAGGCCAGAAATTAACCTTGAATAATTTGTTGGTAGGGTAGGCAAGTTGGATGCCCAAGTATGTCAGGGAATCATCTGCCCAAGGGAATTTGTATGAACTGGAGATAAAGCGTTTGGAAGCTGGGGATAATCCTAAGTCTAGTATTTGTGATTTATTAACGTTTATTTTATAGAAAGATGCTTTACCAAACATGGAAATAATATCATTAATAGCAGTTAATGCAGTGGTTGGATTGGAAGTGATGATCAAGACATCATCTGCAAAGAGACCTATGCGGTGGTCTACATCTCCTACACGTATCCCTTTAATCAGCGGGGAAGACCTAATATGTTCAGCAAATGGTTCCATTGCAAGAGCAAAAATCAGGGGAGACATAGGGCAACCTTGTCTGGTTCCATTCCTGATATCGAATGGAGCAGAAAGAAAACTGGATGAATATATAGAGGCACTGGGATTGGAATATAAGGACATAACTGCAGATAGGAAAAATTCACCAAAACCGAACTTTTTTAAAGTTGCATAAATATAATCCCAGTGAATTCTATCGAACGCCTTCTCCGCATCCAAGGAAAGAAGCAGAGAGGGCGTTCGGGTGGTATGTACCACATCTAATAAGTCTATAAACCTTCTAGTGCCGTCTGATGACTGCCTATTGGGAACAAATCCAATTTGATCATTGGAAATTAAACAAGGCAAAATGCTAGATAGTCTTTTTGCCAATATTTTTGCAAAAATTTTTATATCGGAGTTTAAAAGTGATATGGGTCTGAAGTTAGCTGGTCTATCTGCCGGTTTACCCGGCTTAGGGAGAGTAATGATTAGTGCATTTAACATGTCTTTTGGAATAGATTTTTGTGTTGCAATTAAGTTAAAGGATCTATTCATGAAGGGGTTTAAAATGTGTGAGAAATTCTTATAATACTCATTTGTTAGACCGTCTGGACCAGGGGATTTGTTATTTTTAAGGGAGTAAATTGCCTCAGAAATTTCTGAAAGAGTAATTTTAGAATTGAGGGATTGATTTTGGCTTGGCGTTAGGGAGGGGAGAGAAATATTACTAAGAAAGTCATTGATATATTCGTTAGTGGGTTGTATAGTGTCAGCTGAGTTTCCTAAATTGTATAGATTTGCATAATAGTTGGCAAATTCTTCTGCTATATGTTTGGGATTAAAAAGTTTTTGGCCTTGAGCATCATATAAAAAGGGGATTCTTGTTTTGACTTCTCTCTTTTTAACTCTATTTGCTAGAATTTTTGAAGCTTTGTTGCCTTGTGAATAATGTTCAGATTTAATTTTACGCAGATGAAACTCATGTTTTTCATGCAGGTGCAGGTAGAGGTGATGTCTGGCCGTTTTTAATTTACTGAAGATTTTTGGGTCTAGAGAAGATTTAGATGATTCCTCCAGGGATTTAATGTCAGCTAATAAGGTATCTAAGGCTTTCCTTCTATTTCTTTTTTGGATGGCCGCATGTTTCAGAAGTACCCCTCTGATAAACGCCTTGTGCGCGCTCCATAATGTGGTGTCTGAGACCAGATTATTATCATTAGACCTAAAATATTCTCTCAGGGAGTTTTCCACATCCAAACGAATAGAAGAGTTTTGGAGCAATGAGTTGTTAAGTCTCCATGGAGAGTATACTCTGTTGTTATACAAATCATCTAGTATGAGAGTTACAAATGCATGATCAGACCATGTGATATTTGAGATGGATACCTCTAATACTTTTTGCAATAACCACTTATCCGAAATAAAGAGATCAATTCTAGAGTATGTACTATGCGGGTGTGAAAAAAAGGTGAAGTCCTTTTCATTTGCGTGATGGACCCTCCAAATATCAAGAAGCCCTTCCTGAAAAAAAAAATCTTGAAGATGCGAGTTTTTATGGGAAGGGGGAGGGGCTGGGAGCCTATCCATTGAAGAGTCAGGGCACATGTTAAAATCACCGCAGATTAGTAAGGATCCCTGTTTGGAGTCCTGAGCCAGTTTAACGGTACGCTTAATGAAGTTTATCTGATCAGAGTTGGGAGCATAAATATTCACTAGTGTATATCTAGAGTTATTAACGTCACAAATAATGATAATATATCTACCCTCCTCATCGGAAATTATCTTATGGCACTTAAAGGCTATGGTGTTTTTAAAACCTATAATCACGCCCCTCTTTTTTTTTATTAGCTGGAGAGTAAAAAATGTGCGGGAAGGAGGGGTGACAAAATCTGCGGGAATCTTCCTCATTAAGATGAGACTCTTGAATGCAAATAACGTCAGCTCTCTGTCTTCTCACCTCATTCCAGCATGTGGAACGCTTAAATGGGCTATTGAGGCCTTTAACGTTTGCTGAGAGAATTTTTATACCATTACTAACCATTTGAAGCTATAAAGAACACTGTTAGAGATTCAACCCAGTATAAGTTTAAAACAACAAGTACCAAATAGTAAAGTACCCAAATGATTCCATGAGTTAATTGAGGGGACCGTGGAGTTGAGCTATTGTACTCAGGCAGATGATGAAGTAAAGACAGATCCCTTGTATGTAACCATGTGAAATAATAAGTTAAAGCATAACAAATAAAACAAATAAAAATTAACAATAACATAATAAGGGTCTAACAATGACCACAAAACTGTGATGTCTATCACTTGGTATGAGAGGCGTGAAAGACCAGTGGATTAGGGAATATGAACACTTAGATCAAATATGTGTTCTGAGAGGTAGAGCAACAGGGTGTGGAACCCCGTAAGTCTTGTATAACATAGCAAAAACCTTCAGAGGTTGTAGTTACTGTCCAGGATGGAAATCACGGAGGGTTTCTTCCTACTTTGGTCCATTCAGGCGTTAGGTTGAGGTGTTTTCTATCAGGAGATGACCTATTGAAAGAGGAGTTCTTTTCTTTGTCTTTGGCGCCCTCTGGTGGCACAATAATGTTCCATTTAGTAAAAGCTTCTGACGCTTCCTGAGGAGAAACTAGCACAAATGATGAGTTTTGATATCTCACAATCAATTTGACAGGAAAACCCCATTTGTAGGGGATATTGTTATCCCTTAGCGCTTTGGTGTAGATTTGAAACTCACGCCTCCTGCTTAATGTCGCTGGCGAAAGGTCAGTAAATAGGAGGACATTACAGAATCTTTCAGGGATATCTTTTCTCTTTTTTTGAGCTTCTCTCATCAGGGAATCTTTTAGGTGGTAAAAATGAATCCTAGCAAGAACGTCCCTGGGAACAGAGGCTGGAAGGGCTTTGGGTTTAGGGACCCGGTGTACCCGGTCAATGATTAGTTCTGATCCAGGGGTATCAGGTAGATATGCCACGATAAGATCTGAAACGAATTCTTGTAGCTGAGAGTCCAGAACACTTTCAGGAATGCTTCTAAATCTGATATTATTTCTTCTGGAGCGATCCTCCAGATCAGCAATTTTAAGTTTAATGGCTGCTATATCGTCATCAACCACATTGTAATTATCCACCAGTGAGTTATGTGCTGCAACAAATTCCTCCATTTTTTCTTCTAAATGAGCGGTTCTCTCTCCTATGGCAACTATATCTGCATGTATAACAGAAATTGTCTCTTTAAAGTCGCCATGGATAGATCTTTTCAAATCTGCCAGCATGTCCTGCATTGTGGCTACTGTTAAACCAGGATCCTTGCCTGGCGATGCAGGGTAAGTATCAAGGGGAGGATTATACAAATGCTGTTCACTCACCCTCTTTTGTTTTTTAGGTTCCTGGAATGCTGGAGGGCTGGAGCCTGTTGAAGAAGGGGACCCAGAAGAGTGCTGATCGCATGTCGCTGCAGAGGAGGGACGGAGCTCTCCTTCTGTGTGGCGGGAATCGGCGCCATTTTGAGAAGACCCTGCGGCTGGATGAAAGAACGCCGTCATTTTCTGAGGCTGCGCTCCCTTCTTCTTCCCTCTCGTCATCATCAGCGATGCAGGTAAGGCCAAGGCTGTCCTGGAGCAGGTAAGTGTAAAATTTTCGCTAGGAATCGCTTGCTTTGTGCCGCTGAGCGGGGTTCCACAGACGGAGCTCAGGCACTATGCGTCCTCTCCTCCCGGCATCCGGCCACGCCCCCCATGAATAGACCTTAAAGGGAACCTGTCACCTCGATTTTGGGTATAGAGCCAAGGACATGGGTTGCTAGATGGCCGCTAGCACATCCGCAACACCCAGAGCCCATAGCTCTCTGTGCTTTTATTGTGTAAAAAAAACAATTTGATACATATGCAAATTAACATAAAAGAGTCATATCTTACTTGTGTGACCAGAGAAGAGTCATATTTTCAAGCTCTGACTCATCTCGGGTTACTTTGCATAAGTATCAAATCGGTTTTTATACACAATAAAAGCACACAGAGCTATGGGGACTGGGTATTGCGGATGTGCAAGTGGCCATCTAGCAACCCATGTCCTCAGCTCTATACTCAAAATCCAGGTGACAGGTTCCCTTTAAAGGTTGAAATATTCATAAGCAATATACTTAGGCCCTGATTTCCTTATAAGGCCCTGGAATATGTATAGTACCAGAGAAAACCCATTCCTCCCCAGATGGACGAATGGAAGTCTCTGTCTCAAGCCCAGATACAAACAAGGAATATAACAAACACAAACAAATGCAACACTTAACTTCTGTAGAGATGGAAGAACAGGAACACCAGAGGATCTCACACCAGCTCAGCCAAACCCAAATTAAGCTATCAACCGCATGGTCAGAAGGGTGGGGTGAGACTATAAAGGGTAGAAGTGATGACCACCAAGCAACAGCTGAGAAAAGGGAAGTGGTCATTAACCCTATCAACACTGAATCAAGAGAAATCAAGGAGGCTGTTAGAATCCTCCACGCTCAGCCAATCTCCTTGATTTCCTGACATCAGTCACCTGAGGGACTGAGACAGCTATAGAATTCTAGGCAATGGAGTTGAGGTTCCCTATTTTGGCCAAAGCTTGGTGTATGGCTAGCCATACACATTAGATAGCTATCAGCTGTTTGCTTGTTTTGCCAACAGCTATCTTTCCAGATTCCTGCATATGCATATATGCTAAAGAATTGCATCTATGTATTTATTTCCAAGTCCTCTGATACTGCGCCTTAATAATATTATTATGCAACTGTTATTACATATAATGTGCCTGGTTGTCCAGCAGTTGGTACCGTTTCCGGTAGATAGAGAGCTTTAGATAAAAAAAACTTACTATTTTATTCTCCACCTTTTGGGCAGAAGCGAGCTAGTCCTGCTTCCTACCAAGAGAGGGGTTGCAGCAAGATATAGTTTGTTGAGAGTTGAAAGGAGATGAGACATTTCGCAGTGAGGGTAGTGCCCCCACCTGAAGCAGGAGTCTTCCAGAGGAAACAGCTGGTACAGCACCCCGACTCCAGGCAGTTCATAGACTGAGTATTATAACAGCCAAAGGCACCCCACTCAAGTGTACATGAACTGCTAGAAAGTCTAATAACCAGATGGAAGCCAGAGAGTACAGCATTAAAATGGATTGCCTCTGTGGAGGCAAAATTTGTTGAATGAAGTTGAGCAATACTTTGGTGAATGAATTCAGTATTAATTTCTGCATCTTTAAAAAGATTTAAAATTCTGAATCCGAAGTCGAGTTTGATACAGGCTGGTACCTCAGTACCAAGCCCGACTTCGGATTGCTATTTTAAAATGTTTTTAAAGACGCAGAAGCGATTGCCAAATTCATTAACCGAAGTTTCACAGAAGCAATGCATTTTAATGCTGTACAGAGACAGGTCTCTGTATAGCATTAAAACAACGTGCTTGAGTGAATCAACTTTGGATCTATGATCCGAAGCTTGATTCGCTCAACACTAGTCATCAATATCAGGGGAAGAAGATAGAAAAAAATGCTCCAGCACCGCGATGGATAGTATGAAAATCCCGGTCTTTATTAACACCACAGAAGAGTCAGGTGTATACAGCAATCGAAGACAAACACTGGTGGTCCCCGGTACCCCGGATCTACGCGTTTCGAACTATTGAGTTCTTAGTCATGATCCTAGGTGTCCCCCATGCTCCAAGCCTCAAATACTGTCCGCCCGCCACTATCCCCTCCTAATAGGGCAAATTCATTAACCGAAGTTTCACAGAAGCAATGCATTTTAATGCTGTACAGAGACAGGTCTCTGTATAGCATTAAAACAACGTGCTTGAGTGAATCAACTTTGGATCTATGATCCGAAGCTTGATTCGCTCAACACTAGTCATCAATATCAGGATCTCGGAAACCCATTTAACAATCGACACAAAGGCAAAAGTAGCATGCTAAGATTACTGCCTATTCTTGTTTTATAAATTCTACTTGTTGATGCCAGATTTTCTATGAAAAGGTTTTAGATTTAATTCCAAAATTACTACTTTATAGCCAGAATTAATGGGGCAATTGCAGATAAAATTTGGCTTGGGACGATTTTCATGGGGTACAGGATAGCCATAATTGGACTGTATAGAAAATTCCTTTGTGTGATAAAAATTGGGAAAATTTCAATTAAATATAGATGAAGAGTTAAACACTATTTACTGCTATTGTGTGGGACGCTTTGCATGTAATGATTCTCTTGTTAACACTTAGATTTGACTACTGTAAATCTCTGTACTATAAGATGGATTTTAATTAGAGGATTTAATTTCCACAGTTTGCAGCGTCATTAACACTTCTTGCTAAATGTCCCTTTCTATTGATGCTGTGCAGTAGCCTTGCTGTGCTTCCTAATTTGCATCCTTCTTACCAGTGAAAGCTTTCTATTTAAAAGCAGTATTGGAAATGAATTGAAAAAAATTATTTAAAAAAGAATAATAAAAAAAGGTGTTTTGTGTATCGAGTTAAGATGAATTACCATCTTTAACCCTTTCAAGACCAAGCCATTTTTTATCTTCGAGACCAGGCCTAATTTTGCAAATCACAGATGTGTCTCTTTATGTGCTAATAACTTTGGAATGCTTTTACTTATCCAAGCCATTCGGAGATTGTTTTCTCGTGAAATCTCATACTTGATGTTAGGGGTAAATTTGGGTTGATATGTGTAGTACGCCAGAGGGGGCACTACCATTCTTACATCTAGCTACTGTCTCTAATGGCTAGCAAAGAATGTCATCTATGTATTTATTTCCAGGTCCTCTGATACAATGCCTTAATAATATTGTTATACAACTGTTATTACATATAATGTGCCTGGTTACCCAGCAGATTGCAGTGTTTCTGGCAAAGGGAGAGCTTTAGATAGAATGGAACTTACTATTCCCTTCTTCCCCTTTTGGGCAGAAGCGGGCTAGTTCTGCTTTTTACCAAGGAAAGGGTTGCAGGAAGATATAGTTAGTTAAGAGTTGGGAGGAGATGACACATGTCGCAGTGAGGGGAGTGCCTAGTCCCCTCCTGCAGCAGGAGTCTTCCAGGAGGAAGCAGCTGGTAGAGCACCTGACTCCAGGCAGTTCATAGACTGAGTATTACGAGAGGGTAGGCTCCCCATTCAAAGGTACCTAAACTACTAGAAAGTCCAGTAACCAGATGGAAGACAGAGATGAGCATAGCAGAGAAAGAGAATGCAAGGTATTCAAGTTCACCTGCCAGTTTACCCTTAGCCTGCTGGAGCCAAAACAAGATCAAGCATTGTTTGGATGACACAAGGTTATTGCAAGTGTATTCAATTAAAAAACATTAAACTTCACCAAGTCTGGACTCAACCTGTTCCACCAACTACAACTCCTTTGATGCTAAGGAGCCTAACGAGGGAGTGACAGTACCCAGTGTCACGACCACCCCTGTTTAAATCAGACTTATGACCGCAAGGACGCCCCAGCTGGGAGAAAAGCCAAACCGAGGGTGGACCGTGACAGGGGAGAGATACAGAATTACCCAAACAGTCAATCCTGGACCCCCCTTATTTTATGCTGCCACTAGGTTTGTGAGTGAACAACTCTATAATTGTAGGTATAGGGGTTCGGACCACTTACAGATCAGCCCCGGTACCACCTACAAGCTAACACCAATCGAGTCATAAAACAGTTATGTCTCTAATATCAGTCGACTATAAATCAGGTAGGTCTCTTCAAGGCGTACAAGTACTTTGTTGCAGTGTGGCTTAGAGCGATAAGAGAGAGACAATTTAAAAGATATAAAAATATATTTTACTTTAAGTAAGACAGAAGTGAAACAAACAATGCATACAAAAATTTACAGACAAAGATTACAATAGCAAGCTGAAAAGCATGTGGAAAAAAAAAGGGGATAAAAAGAGAAATTACTATCTTGGACTTTGCCTATGCAAAATCCAGGCACAAAACTTACGTTTTCGGCGATTATGTCCCATTTTGTGGTAGGGTAAGGGGGGTTGGCCCAGGCAATCGCTGGCCAAAGGCTGTGCAGTGGGTATTCCTGAAGGAGAGTTTGGGAGGGCTTGTTCTCCCCTCCCTGCTGCTGGCCAGGCCAGTTTTCCCTAATTTTACAAAATATGTCCCATAACTTTTCCGGCATAATAAATATAAAAAATTGGGTGCTTGTGCTGTCCCCCATGAATTTATGGACGATTCCATGGGTCAAACCACACCTCTCTCCCCTCTAGGTGACTAGTAACCCATTTCCCAGTCTGGAAAGACCCCAGAGCTGCCAAGTTTGGACTCTCCTAGTTCCTCTGGGTGAGAGGTGCATTTTAAGTGTACCTACATTTTTGTGTCATAATTCCACATAGGCCAAATATGCTTTTTGGGGTTCTCAGAGCACGGTTCACATGTCTCTTCTTATGCGTTCCCCCCTCCCAGCAATCTCTGCTTTTGATGTGTAAATTGACCAGGCTGCAAGGAAGGGCCAACTAGCATGTGTTTAACTTTCGTGGTTTCAAAGTGGCCAGGAGAAGCATGGTCTGGTGTTTGTCCATTGAAGCTGTCCGAGGTGTGAGGTGATCTCAGCAGGGTGTGATTAGAGTCTGTGGTCTACAAAGGGCTATAGGAACGGCCATATACGGGTGTCCTGTTCCCTGGCTAGAAGCGGTTCATTTTTTTACAGTCAACCGGATTCTACTCATAAAACAGTTTTATGAATAAGATTTGGATGGGGACGTGACATCGCGTCACACCCAGGTAGGAGCACAGTGACACAACCCTATCAGAGCAACAAAATGCCACTCAGCATTACTCACAGTGGGACCCAATCAGTCCTGGGTGCCGTCTTTTTGTACATCTTATACCATTTATATTATAAAAAAAAAATCCAAAATTTACAGGAAATTTGCAAAAAAATTCAATTTTCTAAATTTGAATTTCTACACATTAAAGACAGGAAGTGATCTTATTAGATTTTGTACTTCAAATTTTATATATATATATATATATATATATATATATATATATATATACTTTATGTTGACATCATTTTGAAAATTACATTTATTAGGATGTTAGGCTTAGAATTTAAGAAGCGGTTTTTCAAATGTTCTATAACAGTTTCAAAACCAACTCTTTCAAGGACTAATACAGCTCTGAAGTCACATCAAGGTCCTTACATAATCAAAACCACCCATTAATGACCCCATTTTAGAAATTACACCCCTCAAATTATTCAAAACTGTGTTTACAAACTATGTTAACTGTGATGAATACCACCCCTCGTGTCCGCTGACGTCAACCACGTCGAGCTCACGAGACCTGGTATGATCACGGGGTTTACCAAAAACGTGAAGCTACGCCCTCCAGAGGAGCACGTAAGGTCAGGCTGGTATAGTTTACACACACACCTCCTGTCCACGCGGGCACAGAGAGGCAACAAGCTGGAAGGGCCTTTTCACTGCCGCAGTGAAAACAGCCCACACTCAGCCCGGGTAACTGCCACCAGTTTCTCGTTTGATATAAGCCCGGTCCGCTAACGGGATTATATAGGGTCAGAAACCAACCCGCGGTAGCTTATAACTAGGCCAAAACACGGACGTGGGGATTCGTGATCGAGATACAAGATAGCACAAGATTAAATTATAGATTTAATCGCTATAAGAGCACACTAGATATAACACACTATACACAGACAATATATATACAGTGGTCTGAGGTTACAGATTACAGGGTATATGGTTACAATAGGATTAAGCAGTGTGAAAGTAAGTTACCAAGTATGATGAGAGTTCCTTGGCGATGTCCTGAGCCGGAGGCCACCCGAGGGGCTGTGTTCTCCTGCTATTTCCTGGGTCCCTCTAAACACATGTGTAGCATGTGACCCCTCTTCAGAAAAAGACGCCCCCTACTTGCTGGCACCAGGCTTTTAACCTGTAGCTGGTCCATCCCCTCCCTGCCTCAGGGAGGGGTCAACTCCCCCTCTTCTGGGCTGACGGTGAATGACCCACAAAACACTTTAGGGGTCATAGCTCCAGACCAGAGGGTCACAGGGAGATGGTTCTGGGACTAATGGACCTGCCTGGGTTCAGGCTACAATTAGAGCCCAAACCTGGTACCGGTAGGTGGCTTCTATGGGGAGATATGGGTATCTCCCTACCCCGACTGGGTACGAGTAAACAAAGACCATGGGACCGTACCTCGTGGCCACCGGGACACAAATATGTATCCGGTTTGCGTCTGCGGTGGCCAGGTGATTCATAATTCCTCATGAGAGGTAGGTGCCAATATGTCTAGGAAATCTCATTGAACCAGGCAAAAGCAGATACCCCCTGCTGGGGGGAGTTTCCTGCAAGATTCAGCTGGCTCCAAACTGGTGCATGGAGGTGTGAACTTTTCCTTGAAGCAGGGCCCTCCTGTGGAGTTCCTTACCTCTGCAATCTGTCAGCACATGGGGGGTGTAAACTTATTTTGCATGTACCCTGAGTCATGCCAAGAGATGCATAAAATTACAATCAGGGCTGGGGGGCTTTGAAGCAGGGAAATCCCTACCTCTGCTGTCTGTCAGCAAATGGGGGGTGTGAGGACATGGCTGACAGTAAATTTTAATCCATATTCCTCACACCTCCCCCTTTTAGAGGGCGCATGGGGGCAGCACATTCCTGTGCTCCCCCGTGCGCCCATCCGCCCCCTCTCCTTGTCGGGATAGCCCATCGGCGTTCCCGTGGTCACGGCCCCTTTTGTGGCGAATGGTCAAGTGATACTGCTGGAGAGCTAGGCTCCAGCGTAGCAGCCTCCCATTCGTCCCGGATACGGTGTTTAACCAACTGAGGGGGTTGTGGTCGGTCTCCACCGTGAAGCGGCGCCCGTATAAATACGGCTGCAACCGTTGCAGTGCCCAGACAATTGCCAGGCACTCCTTCTCCATTGTGGAGTACGCCACCTCCCTCGGCAGGAGCTTCCGACTCAGGTACAGAACAGGGTGTTCCTGGCCCGTAGTGTCAACCTGGCTGAGTACGGCACCGAGGCCGAAATCACTGGCGTCAGTCTGCACTATAAACGGCAGCGTAAAGTCGGCCGCCTGGAGTACAGGGAAGCTCGAGAGGGCGGCCTTCAGCGCTCGGAAGGCCGTCTCGCAGTCGTTCGTCCAATCGACTGCGGAGGGCAGCTTCTTCTTGGTGAGATCCGTCAAGGGCTTCGCCAGGCTACTATAGTGGGGAACGAACCTCCTATAGTACCCTGCGGTGCCCAGGAAGGACATCACCTGTTTCTTGGTCCTGGGGGTGGGCCAGGATGCGATAGCATCCACTTTCCCGGGCTCTGGCTTAAGGGTCCCCCCGCCTACCCGGTGCCCCAGGTAGTGGACCTCGCTCATGCCCAGCTGGCACTTTTCCGGCTTGATGGTCAAGCCTGCCTGGTGGATCCGCCCCAGCACCTGCGTCAGGTGCTGCAGGTGATCCTCCCAGGTGGGACTGAAGACGGCAATGTCATCCAGGTACGCGGCCGCGTACCTTTCGAGTCCCTTAAGCAGCGTGTTGACCATCCGCTGAAAAGTGGCAGGGGCATTCTTCATGCCGAACGGCATCACTGTGGATTCGTACAATCCAAAGGGGGTGATGAAGGCAGAGCGTTCCCGCGCCTCCGGGGTCAGGGGAATCTGCCAGTACCCCCGGCTCAGATCCATGATGGTCAGGTACTGGGCCCCGGCCAACTGATCGAGCAGGTCATCGATGCGTGGCATAGGGTACGCATCGGTGACCGAGACAGCGTTGAGTCCCCTGTAGTCCACGCAGAACCGGGTGGTCCGGTCCTTCTTTGGGACGAGGACCACAGGCGAGGCCCAAGCGCTGTTGGATGCCTGGATGACCCCCAGCTTCAGCATCTCGTCAATCTCCTGGCGCATGTGCTGCTGCACCTCCAAGGAAACCCGATATGCTGAACGCCGGATTGGGGGGTGATCCCTAGTGTCCACGTGATGGACAGCCAACTCTGTCCTTCCGGGCTTGTTGCTGAACAATTCCCGGAAGGGGTGAAGGGTGGCCCACAGCTGGGACCGTTGGTCCGTCAAGAGCTGTTGGCCCACCTCCACATCCTCGATGGACCCACCCGCCTTCACCTGGGTGAGCATGTCCAGGAGGGTTTCCTCCTCCCCCTCCTCGGGGAGGTTGCAGACAGGGAGGGCACATTCCCCCCTCTCATGATGGGCCTTCATCATGTTCACGTGGAAGGCCTTCCGCCTTCCTCGGGCGTGGTCCAGGGTGACCAGGTACGTCACGGCATTGAGGCGCTGATGCACGAGGTACGGGCCTTCCCAGGCCGCCTGAAGCTTGTCCTGAGGTACGGGGACCAGTACCCATACCTTCTGACCCACCTGGTAGGTCCTCTCACAAGCGTTCTGGTCATACCATCGCTTCTGGTCGGCCTGGGCCCGCTCCATATTATCGTGCACCAGCTGCGACAAGGCCTGCATCTTGTTCCGGAAGCGCATGACATACTCGACGACCGACACTCCAGGGGTGACTACCTCTCCCTCCCAGGCCTCTTTCACCAGAGCCAGGGGCCCCCGCACACGTCGCCCGTACAGGAGCTCGAAGGGGGAGAACCCCGTGGAGGCCTGTGGGACCTCTCGGTAAGCAAACAGCAGATGTGGGAGGTACCGCTCCCAGTCACGCCCGTGGGAGTCGACCAACATCCTAAGCATCTGCTTTAAGGTGCCATTAAATCGTTCACACAGGCCGTTTGTCTGTGGGTGGTACGGGCTGGTCACCAGATGTTGCACCTGTGTTTGCTTACAGAGGGACTCCATCAATTGCGACATGAACTGGGTCCCCCGGTCGGTGAGCATTTCCTGGGGAAAGCCCACTCTGGAGAAAATCTCCAGCAAAGCAGTAGCCACCTTGTCGGCCCGAATGGATGACAAGGCTACCGCCTCCGGGTACCGGGTGGCATAGTCTACTACCGTCAATATGAAGCGTTTCCCGGAGCTGCTGGGAATGGACAGCGGTCCAATTAGATCCACAGCCACCCTCCTGAAAGGCTCTTCAATTATGGGCAGCGTTACCAGTGGGGCTTTGGGGCGTCTCCCCGCCTTCCCCACCCGCTGGCAGGTGTCACATGAACGGCAGTAGGCAACCACATCAGCCCCCATCTTTGGCCAGTAGAAATGCTGGGCTAATCTGGCCCTTGTCTTAGCGATCCCTAGGTGTCCAGCCATCGGAATCTCATGCGCCACCTGCAACAACTCCTTCCTGAACTGATAGGGTACCACCAGCTGTTGGTCCCTAGGCCACGCCTCCTGTGAGCCCGGCTGGACCGTGACCCGGTACAGCCGTCCTTGGTCCCAGACCATCCGCTCGAGGTCTGAGTCCGAGGGGGGCTGTTCCGCTTGCTCCTTGAGAGCGTTCAGGCTGGCGTCAGCCGCTAACGCTGCCTGAAACTCCTGACTGGACATGGCCAGAATAGACGAGACTGCCACGTCCCCCGTCAGGTCCCTGGGACCTGTCTCCTGGCCTCCCTCTGACTCGGTAGCCACTTGGTCGGAAGGGGGAAAGCCATCAGACCCCTGAGGGGCCCCTAGGGCCCCAGCACTCACACTGCGCGTGACAGCAGCTATGGCCGCTGCCACTGCTGGTAGTGCCTGCTTTCCCTCGGCTCCTGACCAAGTCGCCAGTCCAGACGGACTAACCTGGCCCTCTGACATCCCAGTGGGGGAGGAACACTGCACTGAGAGTTCACCTGGCAGTCCTACTTCTCCTGGGACAGCCCTGACCTCATTTGCATCCTCCCCCCCTGCAGCTGTCTGCCCCCTGCTTGTCCCCCCAGTCACCACACTGGAGGACAACAGGGTCCAGCAGGCTTGCTGGCTACACCCTGGGGCTTCCGCCCAGCTGACAGGAATGACCCCCTCCCCACTGAGGGGAGAGGCACACATTACATCCCCCACATCCCCATCAACATGCATAATAGGTACATTCACAGTATTATCAGGGGGGGACATCACATCACATTCTGGGGAATCGGACCTTGGGGTGTCAGCGGCCACGTACTTAGACACAAGCCGCCCCAGGTCCGTCCCCAGCAAAACACTGGCGGGGATATTTGCGGATACCCCCACCTCCCTTACCCCTCGACCGGCGCCCCAGTCCAGATAGACCTTGGCGACGGGCAGCGCCGGTTCCACTCCTCCAATCCCGGAGACAGTGAGGGATCTCCCGGGCAGTAAATCATAGGGTGTCACCAGTTCAGGCCGTACCAGTGTCATTTCAGCGCCGGTGTCTCTAAGTCCCATGGCCACGGCCTGGCCCACGGTGACCGGTTGAACATTGTCAAGGGACCTCCCACCACCCCCACCCACACACAACACCGTGGACGGTTTCCGGGTTGATGACTGGGACGGATCCCTCGGGCGCTGGGGACACATGGCTTTGAAGTGTCCTGGCTGCTTACACAGGTGACAAAGTCGGGGTTCCCCCACCGACGTGGAAAGTGCAGCAGGGGCCGGTGCCCACTTGGGCCTAGGGGCAGGGGTAGCAGGTGCAGCGTGCGTCTTACCCCCTCTCCAGCCGACCGGTTTCCGGGCCTCTGAAGTCCTGTTGTTGGTGTATTCATCGGCCAGGGCTGCGGTTGCGGAGGCCCCCTTTGGCTTCCGGTCACGGAGGTACTGCTGGAGATCCTCCGGGCAGTTCCACAAGAACTGTTCTGTGGCGATGAGCTCCTTCAGCTGCTGGACGGTGGAGAGCTCCAATCCTGTGGTCCATTGGTCGACCGCTCTCAGCAAGGCCCGCATGTGATCGGCCCAGCTCTGGGTAGAACCCCGGTGCAAATTCCTGAGCCTTTTCCGGTACGACTCAGGGGTTAAGTTATACTGCCTGACCAGAGCCTGTTTGATGTCCTCATAGCTCAGGATGGTCTCGCTGGGCAGGTACCCGAAGATTTCAAGGGCTTTTCCCCTGAGCCGTGGCGTGAGGAATCTGACCTACTGGTCCTCTGGCAGTTGGTACTGATGGCAGGCTGTCTCAAATGCCAACAAAAAGGTGTCCAGGTCCCCATCTTTGTCCAGTAGGGGAAAGTCCTCCGCCCGCAGTTTGGGAATCCGGACCTCTGGAGACTCACATTGGGCTGGGGAGGGCTGCTGGAATTGAAGCTTCAGCTGGAGCATTTGTAGCTGGTGCTCACGCTCGGCCTGGGCTTGCTCGCGACGTTCTGCAGCCTCTGCTCGCTCGCGACGCTCTGCAGCCTCTGCTTGCTCGCGACGCTCTGCAGCCTCTGCTTGCTCGCGACGCTCTGCAGCTGCCAGTAGGAGCTCAGAGGCTGCCTGGTCTCCAGCCTGGAGACGGTCCATGGCAGCTTGTAGGAGAGCAGCTGAGCCAGCTTGGCTGGGGGGAGGGGCAGGTGGAGCGAGGCCCGCCGCGGACCTCACCTCTGGCGACTGGCTCCTTGGGGAGCTTTGGTTGTGCTCCCCCTCGCCTTCCACCTCCTCTCCGCCCCCATTTAAAGCATCGGCCATCTCCTTCGATTTGCTCCTTGTGATACTGGCCGTCATTGCAACGGATGGTCACTGACACCACTGCAACCTGATGCACACACACCTTATTGTATCTGCCCTCAGACAGTCTAGTGTTGAACTGATCTTAAGACTCCAGCAGCAAGAGCTACTGCTGGTCGTCTTTAGTGTCTGGAAGTATGGGTCTCACACTCACACACACTAGTATCTCGATCCCACTTTGCTGCCACCAATATGTGATGAATACCACCCCTCGTGTCCGCTGACGTCAACCACGTCGAGCTCACGAGACCTGGTATGATCACGGGGTTTACCAAAAACGTGAAGCTACGCCCTCCAGAGGAGCACGTAAGGTCAGGCTGGTATAGTTTACACACACACCTCCTGTCCACGCGGGCACAGAGAGGCAACAAGCTGGAAGGGCCTTTTCACTGCCGCAGTGAAAACAGCCCACACTCAGCCCGGGTAACTGCCACCAGTTTCTCGTTTGATATAAGCCCGGTCCGCTAACGGGATTATATAGGGTCAGAAACCAACCCGCGGTAGCTTATAACTAGGCCAAAACACGGACGTGGGGATTCGTGATCGAGATACAAGATAGCACAAGATTAAATTATAGATTTAATCGCTATAAGAGCACACTAGATATAACACACTATACACAGACAATATATATACAGTGGTCTGAGGTTACAGATTACAGGGTATATGGTTACAATAGGATTAAGCAGTGTGAAAGTAAGTTACCAAGTATGATGAGAGTTCCTTGGCGATGTCCTGAGCCGGAGGCCACCCGAGGGGCTGTGTTCTCCTGCTATTTCCTGGGTCCCTCTAAACACATGTGTAGCATGTGACCCCTCTTCAGAAAAAGACGCCCCCTACTTGCTGGCACCAGGCTTTTAACCTGTAGCTGGTCCATCCCCTCCCTGCCTCAGGGAGGGGTCAACTCCCCCTCTTCTGGGCTGACGGTGAATGACCCACAAAACACTTTAGGGGTCATAGCTCCAGACCAGAGGGTCACAGGGAGATGGTTCTGGGACTAATGGACCTGCCTGGGTTCAGGCTACAATTAGAGCCCAAACCTGGTACCGGTAGGTGGCTTCTATGGGGAGATATGGGTATCTCCCTACCCCGACTGGGTACGAGTAAACAAAGACCATGGGACCGTACCTCGTGGCCACCGGGACACAAATATGTATCCGGTTTGCGTCTGCGGTGGCCAGGTGATTCATAATTCCTCATGAGAGGTAGGTGCCAATATGTCTAGGAAATCTCATTGAACCAGGCAAAAGCAGATACCCCCTGCTGGGGGGAGTTTCCTGCAAGATTCAGCTGGCTCCAAACTGGTGCATGGAGGTGTGAACTTTTCCTTGAAGCAGGGCCCTCCTGTGGAGTTCCTTACCTCTGCAATCTGTCAGCACATGGGGGGTGTAAACTTATTTTGCATGTACCCTGAGTCATGCCAAGAGATGCATAAAATTACAATCAGGGCTGGGGGGCTTTGAAGCAGGGAAATCCCTACCTCTGCTGTCTGTCAGCAAATGGGGGGTGTGAGGACATGGCTGACAGTAAATTTTAATCCATATTCCTCACATTAACCTTTTTGGGTTTTCCACAATAATTAAAGGAAAATGGAGTTAGAATTAAAATTTTTGTGAGTATTTTTATTTTTTTAATCCAATTTTTCCTATAACATAGCAAGGGTTAACAGCAAAGCAAACCTCAATATGTAATATCCTGAATCTTCAGTTTACTAAGGCACCCTATCTAGCTGTATGGGCACACGGCAGGTTTCAGAAGGATAGGAGCAACATATGTTTTTTAGAGAGCAGACTTTGCTGGAATGGTTTTTGGGTGTCGCGTCATATTTGAAGGCACACTAAGGCACCCCTACAGCAAAAACACCCAAAAAGTGACCCCTATTTTGGAAACTACACCCCTCAAAGAAATTATTGAGGGGTTTACTGACCAATTTGACTCCACAGGCGTTTTATAATATTTAGAAACACTGAAAGATTATATTTTTTACAAGAAAAAATTGCTTTAAGCCCACATTTTTCACTTTAACAAGGAATAACAGGAGAAAATACACCCTATAATGTGTTACCCATTTATTCCTGAATATGGCAACACCCCATATGTGGCTGTAAATTGCTGTATGAGTAGATGGCAGAATTCAAAAGAAAAGGAGCAGCATCTGCATTTTCTAACATTGAATTTGCTTAAATTGATTTTAAGGGCACAACTTATTTTTTTTTTTGGTTGACTGAGCTGTGTGAGGGCTCATTTTTTGTGGGATGGGCTGTAGATTTTAATGGTACAATTTTTGGGTACACATCATAAAATCGCTTTTTATATAAAAAAAATATATATATTTGCATCACCAAATCGAAGATCCATAACTTTTTTTTTTTTTTTTTCTGTCAACATAGTTGTATGAGGTTTTATTTTTTGCGGGATTGGCTGTAGTTTTTATTGGTATCATTTTTGGGATGCATAAAACTTTTTGATAACTTTTTATTCAATTGTTTTGGGAGGTGATGCAAAAAACAGCAATTCTGTCTTTTTTTTTTTTTTTTTTACAACGTTCACCATGAGAGATTAGTATCATGATCATTTTATAGATTAGGTTATTGTGGACATGGCAATACCAATTATGTTTAGTTTTTTTTTCTATTTATTTAATCACTTTTAACATTTTTTCTTTCTTTTAATTTTGCACTTTTTTTTTATCAAGTCCCACTTGGATCTTGAAAGTGCAGTGGGGCTGATGGCTGTACTTTACTTTGCAATGCTGATATATGCAAAACTGGATGACTTTGTAAGGCATCTGGTTGATATGGTAACTATCGGGCCACTGCCATCACAGCATGGCAGCCTGAAGGTTGAGATATGGAGCCCCCTCCCTCTAGTAACCCCATGGATACCTCGGGTGGCTGCAGTGGCATCTAAGGGGTTAAACGTGAGAGGATGGTCCCAGCACTGATTTTGCCCATTAAAGTAGATTGTCAAAATACAGCTGACATTCGCTGCTGATGGCAGCAGCTCAGAAATGGAGCCGCCACTATCATATACAGGGGGACCGCACCAGGGGGCAGGGTGGGCACAGATCTGGAGTTAAGTAGCACACATCAGGGGGTTGGGGGCACAGATCGAGGGCACGGCGGGCATAAATCTGGGGCACAGTAACACATCAGGGGAAAGGGCGGGCACAGATCTGAGGGACAGCTGACACAGATCAGGAGGCTTGGTGGGCACAGATCAGGGGGCATGGCGGGCACACAGCAGCCAGAGCCTGAAACCAACATTTTTTACACTCCTATGCTCCAATTGGTTAGTCTGCACAGACTAAACAATCGAAGCGATCATCGGCAAGGGACTATTCTAATTGGTCCCCTGCCGGCATTTCTGGACTGTAGACTGTTCATGACAGCAGCAATGCAGGGATAGAAGTTTTAATCCAAGCGCTTTACAGTCCTTGGATTAAAGAGCTTCCAGAATGTTTATATATATGCTATCTACATGTGCTATGTGCAGATAGGATGTATATATCCATAATAGCCATATTGTAGTCTTGAAAGGATTAATACACTCCTCGACATTGAAATTGCCACATCAAAAAGGACAATTCATAAGGTTATGCAAATTGAGGAAGTAGCAGGTGTTGCTAAGATCTGCAGATGACTGAATTTTCAAACACCTAGCTCTTATCTGTGGCACATGGGACAGGCATAAAAGCCAGATTGAAAGCAAAGTTTTTTAGCCACATGAAACCTAAAAAATCAGCTTAAGTTATGTAGGATGATTGTGCGATGCCTTTTGTCTGTTGATGTGCCAGTTATCATTATTTGTAGCAAACTGAGAGGGACTGAATCTTTGAACTAAAAGACCTTGGTTTATCACTACAGCAGATTGCTGCATGCCAAGGTTCAACGTTGTATGTCTCGGTGGTTGACCAACAATGAACTGAAATTATAGCAATAGGTGCACGTAGGCAAACCTCTGTATGGGCGGATCGTGTGATTAGAAGAATAGCATGTAGTGCTTCATTCTGTACTGGAAATGAAATTGGACATCACACGACAAGTATGGGGTGGGAAATAGTGCCTACACAAACCATCAGAAGGCATATTTTGCACAACATTGAGCTACAGTACAAGGCAGAAGTCCAGCTACAGGTGTTCCATTGACCTCATACAATCGCTCACAAAGGCTATCATAGTGCACAACAAGACAGCAATGGATTCTGGAATAGAGGTCTGTCCTCCTCAATGATGAATCCCGCTTTTGTCTCTGAGGTAATTATAACCAAATGTTGGTCTGGAGATCACATGGGCAATGCCGTGAAGAGACCTCCACAAGAGAACATCACACTGGTCCAACTCCAGTAATTATGGTGTGGAGAGGCATAATATACATTAGCCAGGCACCTCTAGCTTTAGGTAAGGCACACCAACAGCTTAGCATTCCATTAATTTGGTCGTGGAAACACTGGTATGGCTATTTCTCCAAAGTGTGCCACAAGCCATTTTTCAACAGGACAATGCCAGGCCGCATGTTGCTCGTACTATTGTGAGCATTCTACATGGCTACCATTAGTGTTGATCATGAATATTCAAATTGCTAATTTTTAGCGCGAATATCGGCACTTCGAGAATTCGCAAATATCTAGAATATATTGATATATATTTGTAATTTTGAATATTTGAGATTTTTTTTTTTTTTTATCAGTACACATGATCCCTCCCTGCTTATAGCTTGTGGGCCAATGAGAAGGCTGCAATATATTTGAATTTAGGAGTAGTGTTGATTGCGAATTTTCGGAATGCAAATTTTTTGGGCAAATTTTTCAATTGCCGATTTCCACAATCAAGAAAATAATGACTGGAGATAATGAATTTGCGAATACGCAACTATATGGTGAATATTCGCCCAAATATTTGCGAAATATCATGAATTTGAATAATGCCCCTGCCGCTCATCACTAGCTACCATAGCCTGTAGCATCTCTGGACTTGCAAACAGCGCTGCCAACCAACAGGGGATTTTGATGATTTGCATGCTCAGGTGCATTCAGTAAACAAGGACTACAAGTAGCAAGTAGTTTGTAATGTTCATATACTAAGTATGGCAGTAATGCAGTTTGCATTTATTCTTGTTTTCTATGTTTTCATGTGTCTGTGCGTGAAGCAGTGTGCTGCTACTTGTAGTCCTGGTTTGCTTTTGCATTGCAGACATAGCAGCTTGCACCTGAACCCCTTTTTTATACATAGTTTGGAAGTTCTGGTCTAATTCTCTTTTGGATGGTACATTTGGGGGAGTGACTTTCCCTATTTAGATCTTGCACTCCAGCCCATCTACTTAGTGCTTTTAATCATAAGTATATCATAGTTGGATTCTTCATTGCCCTGAATTTTGTAGGCCAAAAGCCCTAGAAAGGCATGTCTTTTATTGTAGGTCCCATTTGTTGGAAGCCACCTTGTCGCTGGTAGATGGGCCTGACATAATTTTTATTATATATGTGTGCAATGAGCTTCTAATTTTCATATAGTAAGTATCGCAGCATGTTCTCAATGTTTGTGTGTATCTTTGTGCATGAAGCAGTGTGCTGCCACTTGTGGTCCTTGTTTGCTTTTGCATTGCAGCCATGGTAGCTTGCACCTAAACTCTCTTTTATATATAAACATATCAAATTCAGACAGAATAGTAGTGGCGTAGTGGCACTACAAATCCCAGAGTTCCTGGATCTGGATCTGAGACACAAATGTATTTGGGTGATCACTGAGAAGCAGCAACAAGTGGTTCTCAGCCATGTAGGTAAAGATACAATTAGTGCATTTAGTCAGCACCTGTGGTACTACTGGGCGCATAAAAATGCAGTCACTCCTTCTGAGTCAGTCAAACGTGGCCAGATGAAGCGTGGACAACGCGAAACGGCCGTCGCCATGTAACCTGCGATTGTTTCTTGTTTTGTATCCCTCCCCTCTGCTTAAATAAAAGGAAATTTTGCAACATTAGGTGAGTGCCGCCGTTCATCTTTATTCTTTTATATATAGTTTGGAGGTGCTGGTCTAACTCTCATGTGCATTCAGTGTGGATACATTCTTCAGACAACAATTAACCCCTTAGTGACCAGCCTGTTTTTGGCCTTACTGACCAAGCGTTTTTCTTCCTTTTTTCATTGTCGCGTTACAAGAGCTATAACTTTTTTATTTTTCCATATACAGTACAGACCAAAAGTTTGGACACACCTTCTCATTCAAAGAGTTTTCTTTATTTTCATGACTATGAAAATTGTAGATTCACACTGAAGGCATCAAAACTATGAATTAACACATGTGGAATTATATACATAACAAAAAAGTGTGAAACAACTGAAAATATGTCATATTCTTCAAAGTAGCCACTTTTTGCTTTGATTACTGCTTTGCACACTCTTGGCATTCTCTTGATGAGCTTCAAGAGGTAGTCACCTGAAATGGCTTTCACTTCACAGGTGTGCCCTGTCAGGTTTAATAAGTGGGATTTCTTGCCTTATAAATGGGGTTGGGACCATCAGTTGCGTTGTGGAGAAGTCAGGTGGATACACAGCTGATAGTCCTACTGAATAGACTGTTAGGATTTGTATTATGGTAAGAAAAAAGCAGCTAAGTAAAGAAAAACGAGTGGCCATCATTACTTTAAGAAATGAAGGTCAGTCTGTCCGAAAAATTTGGAAAACTTTGAAAGTGTCCCCAAGTGCAGTCACTGAAACCATCAAGCGCTACAAAGAAACTGGCTCACATGCGGACAGCCCCAGGAAAGGAAGACCAAGAGTCACCTCTGCTGCGGAGGATAAGTTCATCCGAGTCACCAGCCTCAGAATTCGTAGGTTAACAGCAGCTCAGATTAGAGACCAGGTCAATGCCAAACAGAGTTCTAGCAGCAGACACATCTCTAGAACAACTGTTAAGAGGAGACTGTGTGAATCAGGCCTTCATGGTAGAATATCTGCTAGGAAACCACAAGGACAGGCAACAAGCAGAAGAGACTTGTTTGGGCTAAAGAACACAAGGAATGGACATTAGACCAGTGGAAATCTGTGCTTTGGTCTGATGAGTCCAAATTTGAGATCTTTGGTTCCAACCACAGTGTCTTTGTGCGACGCAGAACAGGTGAACGGATGGACTCTACATGCCTGGTTCCCACCGTGAAGCATGGAGGAGGAGGTGTGATGGTGTGGGGGTGCTTTGCTGGTGACACTGTTGGGGATTTATTCAAAATTGAAGGCATACTGAACCAGCATGGCTACCACAGCATCTTGCAGCGGCATGCTATTCCATCCGGTTTGCGTTTAGTTGGACCATCATTTATTTTCAACAGGACAATGACCCCAAACACACCTCTAGGCTGTGTAAGGGCTATTTGACCATGAAGGAGATGACCTGGCCTCCACAGTCACCGGACCTGAACCCAATCAAGATGGTTTGGGGTGAGCTGGACCAGAGTGAAGGCAAAAGGGCCAACAAGTGCTAACTATCTCTGGGAACTCCTTCAAGACTGTTGGAAGACCATTTCAGGTGACTACCTCTTGAAGCTCATCAAGAGAATGCCAAGAGTGTGCAAAGCAGTAATCAAAGCAAAAGGTAAAAAATACATATAGTTTTTGTACTTTTTTTAAAAAGGATTTTTTTTTTTTTTTTGCATTACCGCTTCCCAAGACCCATAACTTTTTTTTTCTTTCTATGGAGTTCTGTGAGGGCTTGATTTTTGAGGGAAGATTTGTATTTTTCACTTTTTTTTACTATTTAATAGTCCCACAAGGGGACAATAACAGACAGTATTTTGATTGCTTTTAAAATGCAATGCACTATTCCTACAGTGCATAGGAGTGGCAATGCTATTCTAACATTGTCCAGCAGGCTGCACCAGAGAGGCGTAGCCTGCTGGAAATTACTTAAGGCTGGTCTGGGGCCTACATCAGACCCCAGCCAGCCTTCCCATTCGAGGGGTGCTGATGGGGGACAGAGGGAGTCCGCTCCCTCTGTCACCTCTTTACATGCGGCGGGCGCCATTGCCCGTTGCACGTAAAATGTTAAACAGCCTGGATCAACACTCCTGGTGGTCCGGGCTGCACGGAAAACCCTTAGACTGGGCCATCGTAAAAAAAGCGGTGGCCCTGCTTAAGGCCCCTTAGTGTTCGCCGTAAAAACATGCATTGGTGGTCACTAAGGGGTTAATAACCTCATTCATAGCAAGCCAAGGCATGTACAGTATGTGCATGTATTTTTGTGCGCTGCAATCAAACTTGTGACTGTTTTGTCTGTCGAGATGTTTTGAATATGTTGTTTCCTTTTTTATGTTGAAGAGTGTATAAATATTTGCACGGGTAAATTGATATTGTGTTGTAATACTCTAGATTCCTAAAATTGAATACACCAAAGTTATGAGTGCCAATAGGTTGTGCCTTTTAGCGTTCAAAGAGACAATTGGGGTCATTTATCAAGCTGGTGTACAGTTGAACTGGCTTAGTTGCCCATAGAAACCAATCAGATTCCACCTTTCATTTTCCAAAGGAGCTGTCAAAAATGAAAGATGGAATCTGATTGGTTGCTATGGCCAACTAAACCTATATATGTACAACCCCTTTAATACAAAAGTATTGATTCTTACCAGATTATTTGTTTTTTCCCCATCTTCTTATGGACATTTCAATGATGAATATCTTGTATTTCAAAAGTTTTTCAATAGAGTGTTAAAGGAAAGAAGAAATACCACGTGTTGTACGTAGAACAATCTTTGTACATCCATGCCATGTTGTTTTCACATAATTTGTTTTTATATTTTTGCTATGTGTGTACTATATCTCCAAATGGTTTCACAGTGAAAGAATCTTTTCACTGAATTAACAAGTTGCAAATTTTGACCGCCACAGGTTATCAAATAACAAATCTTCCAGCAGGCTGTTACATCAACAAATTTTCACGTTGAGAAGCTTTCATTTGCAGTTGTTTTGGAGCTGTAAAAAAATAGAATGGAAGCTAGGCATTCACTTAGCCAAATGTTATCACCTTACAAATTTACTGAACTGATAAGAATTAGGTTTTATGTCATTCTTATTATCTATCTATCTATCTATCTATCTATCTATCTATCTATCTATCTATCTATCTATCTATCATTGCAGATAAAGCAGCAGCACAGTCAGATGGTGTGAACTGGGTGCAATTCCTCTATGAAGGCAGGCTTCTCCACCGTAAATACGTCCAAAGAACGAGGCAGCACTCCAGAATAGCATTAAAGGGTGAAGACACCAAACTTTAATCCCCAAGCAACGTTTCGGCCTACTCAATAAAGCCTTTGCCAAGCAATACAACAGTGTAATAACAGGGTATATATACCCAAATCACATGATACAAATTAAGTGTCAATGAAAACACATGATGCAAAGGGTACTCGATCACGTGATATCAGATTCAATTACAATAATTATATTAATTCGCTCATTATAGAATTGCATAAAAAACATCAATTGTTAAATACAGTGTAAAAACATAAGTGCTATAAGTATACAATGCTCATCTCATATGCCAGTTATGGATCCCAAGGCCTGCATCATAGTGCAAATGTGCAAAAGTGCTTGGTTCTGGTAATAAAAGGGTTAAGAGACATCATCTATAACAAAAGTATACAGCCATATAGCATAATTATATTAAAATAGCGTCGCTTAACGTTGGTGGTTCAGTGTGAGCGCGAGTATCTGGCGTCCCCGTTTGTACTGTGCGCATCCGCCGAGCCCGACAGTAAGTCCCATCCTTCCCAGCTCGAGCTGCGTAACCACAGTCCCTCGCTCACATGATCTGCGGCGTAGCGACGTGGAACGCATCGTTCGTATCACAGGGAGAGGAGGGAGCGGATCATGTGACTCAGCATCATCCAATCAGTATAGGGGATGTGTCCAGTCGCCATGGCGACACAGAATGTATGTATACACTCCGAAAAAAGACATCAATGGGAGCATCTAGATAATCGCATACACTGTGAACATAAATCCAATCATATCAGATATGTAAGTAAACTTCAAGAAGCTATGGAGTCACGTCTAGTATTGCTAGGGGCAAACATCATGGTGTCCCTGCGTTACACATGAACCCAACTGGTAACCACCAGGATACTAATGGGCAATCAGAGGTTCAAATAGCGTGTCCTTCCATAGTCCCCACATTCAGATGAACACTTACAGATGACAGAGGTGGGATTAACCCTTCCCTCTATACTACCCTGCTGCCTCTATACCGCCATGACCAGCTTCACCCGCACCTACTGTGTCCTTCTCCCATACCATGAAGTATGTAAGCCCTCACGGACAGGGGCCTCTCTCCTTCTGTACCAGTTTGTAACTCATCTTGTTTATGATTAGTGCAATTGTCTGTATTATGTATGTGCACCCCTTATCATATGTACAGCGCTATGGAATGAATGGCGCTTTAATAATAAATAATAATGGTGTAACATAAGGGAGGAGCAATCAGGCTCCATCCACCTTTGCTATATTTGTGACTGTCAAAGTATACACTATGATCAGCCCCGGCAGTCAGTCGATCACCACCACTGTAGACATCAAAACGTCATCTGCACATCCAACATTTTCATCATACGGAATAAAACATACTCCTAGATGTGACCACTGATATCCAGAGTTCCTTCATGTCATAAATAAGGTCATAATTCGCGGGGACAAGGATCCACTTCGCTAGCTGAAAGAAGACAAAGGGCCTGCAGTATACCCCCAAATTCTATGAAAAAAGGAAAAAAGAAAAAATTAGGTCAGTATATATGAAAATAAACACTGCTGCATATTTCCAATATCAGGCTGGACAAATCAGATCCCCCACGTTTACGGAGTCGACTACACCTTTTAATTACACAAGTCCCATCTAAATTTCGTATTCAAACCCTCCGGTTTAAGTATGTGCAACCGATGAATCCATACTAGTTTGCGCTGTTTTAATATCAACTCTCTGTTCCCTCTTCTTTTAAGAAGGGGAATATGATCGATAATCCTAAATTTGAGATCCTTCTCCCTGTGCCCAACATCCGCAAAATGCTTGGACACAGGGAGATCCTTTCTTTTCTGGCGTATTGTATACCTATGTTGGTTGAGCCTAGTCTTTAGATCCAAAGTGGTCTCTCCAACATAAAGGAGGCCACATGGACACAGCAACAGGTATATAACAAATGTAGTTACATGTTAGGTAATGACGGATCTCGAACTGAGTATTCAAGGTGGGGTGCACAAATTTATCTCCTTTCAGCATATAGCTGCAATTGACACAACTTAAACATGGGAAGCATCCATTTCTTTTAGGGCCTATAAATGTCTGAACAAGTGTTTTATCCCCAACCACATCAGCTCTGACCAATTTATCACTCAAGTTGGGGGATCTTCTATACGACATAAGAGGGGGGCAGCAAATTCCTTAACAAGGTTAAAGTTGCTTTTCAATATTGGCCAGTGTTTTTTAATTACCTCTGCTATTTGGTAACTACCTTCTGTGAACGTGGAAATAAACTGTACCCTATCAGAGGTATGTTTATTGGTTAACTCAGAGAGATCAGACCCCAAAGTATCCCGATGTCTCTGGACCAACTTTTTGGGGTAACAAACTTCTGGATCCCTTATGATTTGCTGAACCCAAAGGAATTGACTGCGTGGTAAAGATTTGATCATAGAACGCAGGTGACAACTCTCACACCTTAATAACTTGTTGCAATCAGTTGATTTACTAAAGAGATCAGTCATTAACATGTTATCCTGACTCCTTACCATAGTGTCCAAAAATTAAACCTGTTCAGTGAAATAGGTGAGCGTAAACTGGATCTCAGGGTCCACCCCATTAAGAAAATGGTGAAACTTAGCCAACTCATCCTCAGTGCCATTCCAAATGACAAACACATAATCTATGTATCTCCACCACCCCAGCACATGGCTGAAGTGGTGGGAGACATAGACATGTCCTGCCTCAAGGTCTGACATGAAGATGTTGGCTTAAGTCGGCAACATATTAGAACACATTGTGGTTCCTCGCAATTGCAGGTAGTAGCCATCTTGGAAGGCAAAATAATAGCATTTTACTAAACTAAACTACACCTAGCAGATCAATATTTGTATCTGAAAACCAAACTTTAAGCTTAATATTTCGAAAAAAAAAGTTGCAAATCAACTTCAAGTTGGAACCAATCTATACCAACTGAGGGGCAGTACGATAGACCTTTAGATAAAAGTTCTATCTATTTATCCTTCTATCTATCTATCCACCATCAATTTGCTTTGCCTATGTCATCCATGAAAGGCTGTAGTCAGGTGTGGGATTACAGAGGATACTATCTACAAAATTTTGAGACAGCTTCAGAGGAGCATGGTAGTCCTTTAGGCCTGAGACAACCCTGGACTAGGTAGAACTACAGCTTAGACAGTGAAGGGGAATGTGACAGAAGCCCTGAGACTGGGTGCTGTTTGGAATTTTCCTATTGTTGGTGTGCGTGACGTGACAGTAAAGTGTGATAATTTAATAGCATCTAAAGGGCTTATTACACAGGCCGAGAATTCCACAGATAATCACTAATGATCATTCATAGGAACGCTCGTTATCGACTATCTGGAAGTGTAAACGTGCCGACGATTACCAGATGAATGAGTGAAACGTTCGTTCATTGAGTAACAGATCACTTGTGCAGTCACAATTATCGTTTACACACAGCAGACTGTGCTGTGTAAACAGCATATTCTGCCAGCAAACCACTAGTCAGTATGGAAAAGAGAGATGGCTTTAGCGATTGCTTCTCCCAATACTGTGGAGGAGATTGTTGCAGGTAATAGCAGTGGTCTTCTCCACTGACAAGCAGCCAACTGCTTCCTTCCAGACAATTTGCTGCTGTGTATTCCTGTGTAAAGGAACCTTAAAAGACAAGTGCACAGTGGAGGCCTAAAGTGTGGTACTGTAGGTGTGTTGTGTGGTGTGATGTGATTATGGAGAATACATGAGATACAGTACCCTTGAGAAGTAGGGAAACTGTTATCAGGAGATAAATCCCTTGAGAGCGGGGGGGAGGGGAATCTGGAAAGGAATTACTGCCTCACACTTGACAATGTGATTGGTTGGAAGTGAGATGGTAACATGGTCTGGGTGTGACATGACATGGTAAGAGGCTGAGTGTAGAATGTTCTACAAATCTTCATTTAACTGTTTGTTTGGCATGTTTAAGTAATTGTGCCACTTGTGTGTTGAAACTGATGGAAGCAGAAGGAAAAACCAAAAAGTGGTGCCATTATTTTTCAATAGAAGAGGATTCTTTACGGTAAGAGCAGTGAGACTATGGAACTCTCTGCCTGAGGAGGTAGTGATGGTGAGTACAATAAAGGAATTCAAGAGGGGCCTGGATGTATTTCTGGAGTGTAATAATATTACAGGGTATAGCTACTAGAGAGGGGTCGTTGATCCAGGGAGTTATTCTGATTGCCTGATTGGAGTCGGGAAGGAATTTTTTATTCCCCTAAAGTGAGGAAAATTGGCTTCTACCTCACAGGGTTTTTTTTTTTTTGCCTTCCTCTGGATCAACTTGCAGGATAACAGGCCGAACTGGATGGACAAATGTCTTTTTTCGGCCTTATGTACTATGTTACTATGTAGTTGTGTTTAGTAAACTTCAACTATTTGATTTTATTTGGCCGGCGTTTTTTATTTTTTTTTGGGTTGAGAAGGATCTGAATGTAAAGACCATCAGGAGACCTCAGATGAGGCAAGAGATTGATGGCTTATGACTTTTATTTTTTTGTGACGCTGGACAACCACTTTAACAATATAATTTATTCAAAGGATATTTATATTGTGGTAAATAAGCTCTTATCAATTGCTGCTGTACTATACGCTTAATGATGTTTCAAACTATCTGTTGTTTCCTAATTTAGATATAGAAGAGAATAAAAATGTGGATATATTAAATGTCACTAGGAAAAAATACCTCATGTAAGAGATGTACAAAAATGAAAGCTATTCACCTGTGCCATGATCGCTTCTGCCCACTGCCTGACCCAGACTATAAGGGCTGTTTCACATGAGCGGATGCCGTGCGTGTCATCTGCTGAGTGAAAGCGTGCCAAGCCCCGCACTGGACAGCAGAGACACGGAGCATTCACATGATTGATAATGCTCTGTCCCTCTCTGTGATCTTTTTAATACAAAATCACGGTGACAACTAGTGTTGTTTGCGAATATTCTAATCGCAAATATTTATCGCGAATATTGGCACTTTGAGAATTCGTGAAAATCTAGACTATAGTGCTATATATTCGTAATTGTAAATATTTTTTTTTTTTTTTTCCATCAGTACTACTGCTTCTTGCTTTTGGGCCAATGAGAAGGCTGCATTATCTTTGTCTGAGCTTAGCAACATCCCTTGCAACCTATAGGAAAGTTGCCTACCCCTTACTATATAAGAACATTTTCTGCTGTTTCTTGCAGTTCTGAGAGAGAGAGCAGTGTCATTGCTGTGCTCTGTGCTCTGACATAGTTAGTTAGTTAGTTTGTTAGTTTGTTAGTTAGCTCATAGATATAATACAGATAGTTAGTGGGAGATAGTGTAGTCTAGATAGTGATATAGTGCAGGGTGTTAGGTAGTGTTATAGAAATTACTGTTTCTCTGCTGTCCATACATACATGTTACAGACATAGTCCTGTGATGTCACAGCAATACATAGTGCACCAATCAGTAATATCTACTCAGACCTGACAAAATGTGAAGTTGCATGTATTGCGCAAAAAAAAAAATATGCGCATCATTAGTGCCGATTTGCGCACACGCGAAAATAATGACCCTCATCACTAGTGACAATTTGTGATTTTGTAGTAAAATGGTCACAGAGAGGCACGGTGCATTATCAATCATGTTAATGCTCCGTGTCTCTGCTGTCCAGAGCGTGGCTTGGCTGTCTTTTACGCGGCGGCTGACACGCACGGCATCCGCTCGTGTGAAACAGTCCTAAGGCTTCTTCTCTTACCAGACTTATAGGGTATTTCAGTAGGCAAGAAAGATATTGGATGACCATGAAATGATTAAACAAATAAACTAGCTGATGCTCAAACCACTGAATCCTTGCACTCTACTTCCTCCTCCCATTTCAACATGGCAGGAAATGGCTGGGAATGCTACTTGGCAATCAACTGCTTGAGGTGGGTCATTGCTGTAGTCAGGGGTGTGTTCCTACATAATCTGATTATGTTAGCAGTTATTGGATAGGGTCAGAACTTTGTACAGGCCCCCAACTGGCAGCACTGAAAGGTCCATCTAATATATAAAGCTTAGTGTATGTGTGTGTGTGTGTGTGTGTGTGTGTGTGAATGTCCACTAAAGGAATTCACACCGTCACATTTACAATCACAAAATTTGGCACACAGGTACATCAGGTGTCCGGGAAGGTTTTAGAACAGGTCTCATCTCTCTATGATGTACCATTCTTGAGATATTCCCCAAAAAATGCATTAGCCAATAGAAGCTTGGTCACATGACCCTTATCAGCCAATAGAAGCTAGCAGGTCCTCCAGTCTCCACATACACACAGTTTTACACCAGGTTTCCATAACAACCCAGCCATTTTTATTTTTACTGTTGTAGGTCAGCTTTAAAGGAAATTTGTCACCAGGATAATCGCTATTGAAGTAAAGCCATGGCCAAATAGCACTTAGTACCTTATTTCAAGGTGTGCCTTTGCTCCAGCGATAGATGTTTTTGTCCTCTGAAAATCTATTTATTTGGAATGCAAATGAGCCAGTAAAGTGCCCAGAGGGGTGTCACTCTTGTAGGAAGGAGCCCAGACACGCCCCCTGCCACAATGTGTCCACCCTCAAAAGACAAACTTAAAACCCCACCCCTAGGTCCTGCTAAGTAGTTAGGCCATGCCCCCTATTCCTTAACTGGGATTGAAAAAAATGAAGTTAAAAATCTACTTCTGTAAGCTACAGAGGTGGGAGGGAGGGTGACTTTCTCTCTATAGCTCACACGGGTCAGCGTCCTCCTCGTGTCATTCGGATTCAGCCGCGGTGCCCGCTCTGCTGATCCGATCCAGACTTGATAAATGGGTTTCCAGTACCCCGAAACGCGTTGTCTATGAATAAAGCGAAAAATAGCTAAAACCTAAATATTGCCTACGACCGGTTGTGTTAGTGTGCCCCCTAAGGTCCACACGCTCGATGTAAAGTTCAGCATTTCTTCTCTTCTAGCTCACACTCAGACAGCACAGTGCTGCTGTCTTAGACTGAGCTGTTCACAAGGACATGCCTCCAATCCAGTTAGGCCACGCTCCCTCCCACTTCTCAGCCGACAGGGATTGAAAAAATGAAGTTAAAAATCAACTTCTAGGTCCCTCTAAGCCACGCCCTGATCTGGTTAGACCACACCCCTCCCACTCCTCAGCTTAAAAAGGGATTAAAAAAAATGAGGTTAAAAATGTACTTCTGTCAGCTGCAGGGGTGGTAGGGAATGTGACTTTCTTCCTGCAACTCACACTCAGACAGCAAAGTGCTGCTCTATGAGAGTGAGCTGTTCAAAAGGACATCCTTGTGTCCATCTAGGCCCTACACCAGATGGAGGACAGGGAGTCTGAAAGTCAGACTGTCCGGCCTAAAACTGGACCTCTGGCCACCCTAGAGGCAGACTGCTGTGGAGGTCACAGTTAAGGGGATGGTCCACTATTGAGGTCAGTGTTAAGGGGCAGATTGCTGTAAAGGCCACTGTTAAGAGGGCGGGCCCCTGTGGAGGTCACTGTCAAGGGGGTGGTATGCTGTGAAAGTCACTGTTAAAGGGGAAGGCTGCTGTAAAGGTCAAAGTTAAGGCTGCTGTGGAGGTCCAATTTTAAGGATTGGGGCACTGTGGAGGTTCAGTGTTAAGGGGTGGGGGCTGTGGAGGTCACTGTTAAGGGGGCGGGGTGCTGTAGATGTCACTGTTATATTGGACAGTGTTAATATCTTTTACCGATGCACACAAACATTAAATGAAATAGATTAAATATACCCGTGTGAAGCCGGGTCGTTCAGTTAGCTCAGGCGAAACGCGCGTCGAGGTTTGCGCTCTAAGGGCTCACACTTATGGTTACCATGTCCTCAGGTACGGTTTTCGTTTAGTATTATATTACTGGGCATGTTCACGTTTGGCTCCAGCTGGCATCCACACTAGATCCACATCACTAGTTGTGGGGGGTTTTATAATGATATATAGTGATCTTATCTATTATACTACCTATACTGGATCCTTGCAAGTGTATATATATTTATATTTTCCTTGCTGATGTGAGGTTCATGTATGATCGGTAGTCCCTTTGTTATTGTAATATGGGATTCAGTCTTATGGTGGGCTGTTCACTTATTTAGTTGCAATTTCCCATATGCTTGTACACAGGATTCCGATCATCCATGTGCCAATATTATCTGTACCTGTGGGTTATCCATGCTTAATTGCATGATTGTACATGATTCCATTTTTGTGTACGGCCCTATGGCTCTCTGTATACTGTTTTCCATCCTGTCTTTTCCCGTAATTATTATTTGAGAATAAAGTGATATTTCGATATACATACCCCTTCCACTTGAATTTTTTGTTTATAGATTGGATGATATCAAGTGATGTGTTCTGTTTAGACTAGACAGAGAGGTTTTTTCTTTTGTAGGTTTAATAGTTTATTCATAAACTTCTAGGAGCGATGAAAGAGGAATGACACAATGTACAGTTTTATGGAAATATGTTCCAGAATTATTTTAGGAAGAATTTCCAATAATAGATATGCCAGGGTTGGTGACTAGTCCTCTTTAATTGTTGAGATCACAAATAGCTTTTCAAATAGAAGACCGGAAAGTTACAGATCCCAACCTACCATGCACCTCGTCTAATGTAATGTTATGCAGCTGAGGGTCTTTGAGACTCCCTCAGGCACAAGGTTACAGTTGCAACTGCTACCTTTAACCTCCCCTATGGCTATGTGCCTGATGTGTACTCAGTTATTAACATATAGAACAGGTTATTAATATAATACATACAAAAACCACAAGGAAATAATGTGCACAATCCTATAAAAATCACAATAATGGTTTTATGTGTTTGCAATCCTTTTTTCATAAAGTGTACAGTACAGCATAGGATGCCAGTGCTGACATTTGAAATCTGGACTTCCCTATACAGAGGTAATGTACCATGTCAATTAGAAACAGTGACCTGGTTTTACTGCTCTGTGTGTGTGAGAGGATAAACCAGAGAAGCTAGTGTTGAGTACTTGACATATTCCATATCAGTGAATGTAGAATCTAGGCTTCCTTTTGTTCCGTATCTCCTTCATTTACTGAGCCACATGAAAACTCTTTGCACTATAAGCATTTCTTTTCTCCTTTGATGCCAGAAGGTCAAGGCTAGGGGAACCAACTGCAGAGCCAGTTTCATCTTACTAAGGGGATTATAGCTTGTTAGCCGAGAAGAAGAGTGTGTTCTGAAAATGAACTTCATGCACTTCATAATAGTAGCAGAGTAGAGTACCGTGCAAGATTTATTTCTAGAAGTGTTGAAGTACAGTATGGAAAATCTCCCTCCATGTATACTGGAAGGCATAGCCCAGATGTTTACAACATTATGCAGTTTTATACATTTGGCATTAACTACTATTATAGTTTTTGACCAACAGGTTTATTCCTGTTGCATCATTCTCTCCCGTGTATTAGTTTGCTTGGGGCAGTGTTGTTTGGGAGGAAGTTACTAATTGAATAACCTTCCTTTAAATATTTTTGGTGCTTAATGTAATCTTGCTAGTGATAGTCTAACTTCTGTTTGTATCCAGCAAATCTCTGTATCTTGCAACATATATCTATCATGTAGTTTCTTGACTAGTTGCTTGTCTGTATAGTTTGGTTTTGCCAATTATTCTCTTCCAGTGACACTAACTTACCTGTCCGAGCTCCAGTGCTGCGGTCTGGTGAGACGCATCGTCAGCCCCCGCTACATCCTACCCCGCATGGTGCGCTGCCTAGGCACATTGCCTGGTGAGGCGATGGGTCCATAGCAATAGAGTGCTTGCTCTGTTCCTCCCCGCAGCGGATGCATGCTGAGGGAGATCAATATGTTATCTGGCTTAGGTGTGTCTGGTTTCGCTTTAGACTGAATGACAGCTCAGTCAACATATTCTGGTGCAACTTGTATGTTGGTCCAATGGACCTATTAGGTCCTTATTCAGGGACTTGAAGCCCAATTTAAATCCCATGCTGGCAACACACTTTTCACTCCCTAGCTGTGCTCCCGGTTCTGTTCTGTGTAGGTTTGTTTGGATTGCTTTTTGTATTAACCTCTGCTTGCCTTTGACCACCGTCTGACTTGTAATTTGGTACTGATTTGGTACTCATGTCTTGCATGTAAGGAAAATCCTTCAGAAATTGAGGGACTATAATCTGTTTGCAAAACTGGAGCTGGAAGAAGTTTCTATCCTTGTGTTCATCAGGGACTTCCAGGGCGTATTCTCCAAAGAATTCTTCAGAAGCTTTGTCTCCCTTTCGAGAATACAGGTTATACCATTGAGCTGGTCCCTGGTGCTAAGCTCCCTAAGAGAAGGATTTTAAATCTCTCTGGGCTCTAAAGACTGACAGTGAGAGACTATATTCAGAATAATATAAAGAAAGGGCATTTGTGACCGTCTTTTTCTCCCATAGAGTCTGGCATCTTTTTTACAATAAAATAACCATTTGGAACCTTCCTCTTATTCCTGATATATTCAATCAGATTGTCGGGGCTTAGTGTTTCTCCAAGATCAACTTGAGGGGAGCCTACAATCTGATTAGAATTAGGATAGGGGATGAATGGAAATGAATGCAATGCACTGCAGCGAGCGGTAGCGAGCTGGCCGGCCGGCGCGTCTGACGTCACTTAGTAACGCTCCTGCTTCCTGAAGTGGGAGGAGCGTTACTAAGTGACGTCAGTCACGTGCCGGCCGGCCACCTCGCTGCCGCTAGCTGAGTACAGAGGCCGGACCTGTTAGGAGAGAGATTGTTTCACCCACACACACACACTAGTAAAACACTTTACACGCAAAAGGCAGTTATGTGCGCAGGGCCCCTTTATATATAATCGCTGCATTTTCGGGTCGGCCAAATCGCGGAAAATGGAATTCAACACCCCAGAAGGGCATTTTGAATACCTGGTGATGCCCTTTGGGCTGTATAATGCCCAGCTGTTTTTCAGAACCTAGTTAATTACATATTTCATGAGTTCTTGGGTCATTTTGTAGTGGTATATCTGGACTGCATTTTGGTCTTTTCATCAGATTGGTCATCTCATGTTTTGCATGTAAAGATAGTACTTCAGAAATCGAGGGACTATAATTAAGCAAATGTGAATTTGGGGTTAGAGAGGTCTCCTTCATGGGTTACATTCTTTCACCTCAAAAATTCTGTAGGGACCCTGCTAAGGTACAAACTGTTGTCAATTGGGCCAGGCCTACCTCTCTCAAGGCTCTTCAAAAGCTTCTTGACTTCACCAATTATTACTGAAAATTACAGTATAGGGGGAATTTTTGTGTTGGTGCACATTGTAAGGGTGTATTTGAACTTGCACACATTATAAGGAGGTATTTTTTGTACTGTTGCAGATTATAGGGGTATTTTATCTACTGGCACACATGACAAGGAGAATTATTACTACTCGGAGACATTGGGGAACATGATTACTAGTATGACTTCAACCCGCCACAGCATGGCTGCTCTATGTGGCTATACCCTAAGGCCCATTTCACACAAGCGAGTATTCCGCGGGGGTGAAATGCGTGATGTGAACGCATTGCGTCCGCATTGACTCCGGACCCATTCATTTAAATAGGGATGTGTACATGAGCGTTGTTTTTCACGCATCACTTGTGCATTGCATGAAAATCGCAGCATGTTCTATATTTTGCATTTTTCAGGCAACACTGGCCCCATAGAAGTAAATAGGGCTGCGTGAAAATTGCATCGCATCCACAAACAAGTGCAGAAGTGATGCGTTTTTCACGGATGTTTGCTAAGAGATGTTGCTTGTAAACCTTCAGTTTTTTATCACGCACTTGAAAAACAATGCACATTGCATCCACGTGATAAAAACTGAACAACTGAACGCAATCACTGACAAAACTGACTCACTGAACTTGCTTGCAAAATGATGCGAGTTTCACTGAACGCACCCTGAACGCATCTGGACCTAATCCGTCACGCTCGTGTGAAAGAGGCCTAAGGCTGAGTGGCCTGAGTATACCTTATTAAGGCCTTATTCACACAACCGTTTTTTTTTTTTCGTTTACGGGCCGTTTTTTGCATTCTGTATTCATTTCAATGGTCCTGCAAAAAATATGGAATATACTCCGTATGCATTCTGTTACCGTGTTTCTGTTTTTCAGTTCCATTGAAAAATAGAACATGTCCTATTGTTGCCCGCAAATCACGTTCCGTGGCTCCACTCAAGTCAATGGGTCCGCAAAAAAAACGGAACACATACGGAAATGCATTTGTATGTTTTCCGTATCCTTATACTGTATATGCCATACGGAAAAACGGAACAGAAACAGAAATAAAAAATCTAATGACAGATCTATGAAAAACGGACCGCAAAACAGTGAAAAAGCCATATGGTCTTGTGAAAGAGGCCTTATAGTGATTTGCAGCAAATTAATTCGTAACAAATCAAATTTCTTGGTGAACCTCTACAACATTGCTGACTCAAATTTTTCTAAACTTTGCTCATCTCTAGTGAGAGGTCCCATTCTAACCTCTGGTAATCTGACAAGTTCACTGCAGGACCACATTGCAGTTAATGGGGATCCGGCAGTGAAGTAGAGTATCTTGCAACGCCGTTTCCGTGAAATCCGGCAGGCTGCCCTGTGCCAGAATAGCATGGCAGATCTACAAACGGTGATGTGAACAAGGCCTTTAAGAACACATGCACTGTCAGTGAGGGTGCACCTATACAGAGGGGGGGTTGGGTGGAATAGCTGTTGTCCAAACAAGCAATGCACCACATGGTACATATTTTATCCAATCTACCACTGGATGGAAGATAAAATAAACTTTTTCCGCTATCCCATTAAACACACGCTTTAGCTTACTGGACTAGAAAAAGGTCAAAGAGTCTAGTTTTGCGGAGAGATCCTCAGCGTGCTCCTAAGTGAGAATGACACAGTGCTGTAGAATACTTGTATTAATAGATTGTTCCAATTTGTCACATGACTGCCTCTTCTCCGCCCTATTTGCTAAATGAAGCTTATCCTGTGAATCACTCAATGGGTTCCCATTAAACGGTACAGCTTTCCACTTTGAAATTGCAACATAAAACAGGAGATGCCAATTATCATTCAGCAACTGGTTGTAAACAAATTGGCTTTGCCACTAATTACTCAGACAATCTAATAAAGCGATGTTATCACTGGAGAAAAAAAAAAAGTAAAAGCTTCCCTCCCCAAGACACACAATTAACCGGATTACTTTCAGCAAGCTGGTAAATGTCTGCATTTTATTGTGTCATAATGTGAAATTAGAATGTGTCCTGTTGCCCCCATTGCTTCCCCGCAGCCTGCATTTTACTCTCCCTATTGGAAATCTGTGCTGTCTCTGCTGGTTTTCTTTTCTCTTAATTGTTTTCCCAGTTTACGCTAGTGCTCTGAAAGTTTGTGTTATATAGGACTAGCATTTGCACTACAGAAAATCCTTCCATCTCCAAAAATAGCAAAATTGTATCTTTAAGGTGTTGCCAAAGTTTAACTTAATGGTACTAAAATCTATTATCATTCTCACCATAAACATCAGATACTGTAGCTGTGTATGGCTGACAGCTATTCCTCTTGACCTACCCACATCCATGCATTTCTGACTCAAATCCAAATCCTCGCTCAGATCCAAAAGATGGGGCATGATGAAATTCAATAGCCTTGTCCTTGTCCACTGTGATACACTCTCATACATATGTATTAAGTTGCCCCTGAAAGTCCTTTTAGTGTGTTCAGATTTTTCCTCTTCCATAGGTATCAATGACATTCTGTATCTGCGACCACGCTGCCCATACATGTAGTAGTCAAAGTATCAGTGGCCACTTGTAGTGGTGGATACTTCCTATACATGTACTTAGGTGGTTCAAACAGTACTGATCACATTTCATATTGTCATCATAAAAATTATCCACACAGTTATGAAGAGTTTATAACTTCTTGTAGTCCACCATAGGGTAAAGTAAGTTAAAGGCTTAGGTTAGGTTCACATCTTTAACATTGTTGTCCGGCAGCCAGTTTCAGCAGAGATGCTGGGAATCGGCCAGACACAAACAGTAGCATGCAAAGGTTTCTATCCAGCTGATTGTCGCCATATTTTTTGGATTGCATCCGGATCTCCTCTTGCCCCCAGCTGGCATTCCGTACTCATCAGGCAGTGTATGGAGAATTCTGACAGGCTGTTTTCTCCCCGAACAGCCTGCTGGAATTGCTTTGGAGATGTTAAAGTGAGGGGAAGGAGTTAAAGAGGAGTTGTCACATCTCCTGACATGTCTTGTATCCCCTTGTAATAACAGTTCTAATATATCTATTCTCATTACTCTATGAGATGCCATTCCTTTCTAATTATTACTAGAAATTACTAGCAGTGTTTAATGAAGGTCCAATGAATGGTGTTACCAATTACCACACAGTTTGGGTGTTTGGAAGTACTAAGGTTGTCATCCAGCCCACAGCCATAGAACCCCAAAACTGCAATCAGTCTTCCAAAACCACTCCACATGGTAGGAAGCTAAGGCTTCCCCTAGATTCTTCACCAAAGCCCGTTGTGAGGCTGGATGGACTTTGCTGCTAGAGATCCAGGTTATGTATCAAGCTTCGGTATGGGAGGGAAACACCACACCGAGCATAGGAGGGAAGGGGGGAACAGTTAATCAGGCCTGATAACTAGGGAAGGAAAAATGACACCTCCTAGTGAAAACCCTAATCAAAATCCTGACTGACTACCAGTATAAACAGACCCCAAAGGTAGGTGAGTTCATATGCAGTAATACCCAGAGTCCTATCAAGCCCTGATACTAATGGCAGGGACGAGACTACCTGTTCCTCTAAAAGGAAGGATGAACAGGAGTCTTCTTCAGGCCTAATACAAACAATAGGGAAATGCAACACACAAAACCCAAACAAAATACAAAAGGGAAAGGAAAGACTTAACTTCAAAGGAGCAATGGAAGCACCAGGAACTCAGCCGAGATCCAACCACAATCTATCCAAAGGTACAAACAGAAGCTATAAACCACACAGCATTGTGGGAGAAGCAACTATAAATAGAGAAGTTTAAATTACCCTAATAGCCACACCTGGGGAAAGAAGGTGTGGCAAGCACAATAAAAACACAGACGTCATTTGATCCAAATGGAAAACATGTCAGATCAAACCACGTGTTTCCAGTCTCACTGATCTCCTGGCACCTGTCGCGGGAACATCCGTGACATTATGTCTATGGAGTTTGTAACAGAAAGCTGGTGTGGGCACACTAGTGACAGACCTTTCAGAATAACCATGGAGGTAAAAATAGAAGTCCTCAAGCAGGGTAAAAATATGGCTGCTCAGCATAGCAACACTCAAGATACAGTAATACATAGTGGTTTGGCTGGATGAATTCCTGGCACTGACAATATCCAATCAGTGATCGCAGTGTCACACTGGTAACACTCATCTGCACTTTCAATGAAAACTGCTACCAATTAATTCTTAATTTATAGTAGAAACAATAGAGGAATGGCACAGCATAGAGTAGATTAATAGATGCACCAGCATTGCTATTAAATAGGCAATGCAAGTAGTTACTAAAACAGACACATCAGGAGAGGTTCCAAGTCCTCTTTAAATGAAGTCCATCATCTATTGTGAATGCTCATTGCATTATCTATATAGTTTTTTTCCCTTCATTGTAATTCTGCCTGTAATGACATTGGGGGGGGGGGGGGCTACTTAGAAGTGATTTCTACAGAACATTATCAGCTCATTATGAAGCACAGTGGTCAGAGTGAAAAAAAAGATTTTAGGATTTCTTAACATAGATAGTGACATTGGAAATGTAAGAACGAGTGGCAGAAATTCTTACCTAACCTAACCTTTGGGCTCTCCACTGTCCTGATTTACAGCAGGACAGTCCCTGCTTCCTACTGGAGGGCCTCTTTCCTTGGGCTGTAAGGAGCACATGCTATCCCTGGCTCTTAAAGGGACAGTGGTGCACACTTTAATTCACCACAGCCAATAGCTGGTCACCTTTGGGTATTTGATGCACCTTAACCTATGGGAGGATACCTGAACAATAGGTTATCTAGCTTGCTAGGTTCTAGCAAAGGTGTTCTGTATTCGTTTGTCTGCCTATGTACCAAATTGTGTCTGATTCCTGGATTCTGACCCTCTTCTGCTTGATCTGACCTGTGCCTGATCTCCATATTGACCCATTGCTGCCTGGCTGGACTTCAGACTGTTTATTGGATTGCTTATACTCTGCTTGCCCCTAACCTCAGTCTGTGCCTGGCTACAATTTTGCATAATCCCTTGGCGCCCTGCTCCGGAGTCTCTGACCCCCATGAGTGAGCCACAGAAAGGCTACTCAATGAGGTAGTGGCCTAGTGCATACACTGCAGCAAAGTCTTGGCTTTTGTATACAAATTAAAGGGTGAATACCAGGGGACTGCCAAGATAACACCATGAGGTTTAGCCCAAAGCCAAATCTTTTACTTGACATAGTGGTTCCACACCCACTGCCATAACATCTGATGAGACATTGACTTTAACATACTGTATAAATAGGGAAGCATTTACTAATAGGCATAGCAGACCTAGGGAAAAATCTAGAAATACAAACAGGAATTCATTTAAATTACTACAAATAATTACCTAACAAGTTTGTCTTAAAAAAAAAGTCATGGTGGGAGTCAAAATTAATTACCTAACTAATGTACCATGACTTTGATTATATTGGGAAATAGAAGTTCCTAGAGAAAAAAGAAACTTTTTTTTTTTTTTTTGTGACTAACACATTCTATGACAATGGACACAAATATACTAATGATATAGTAGATCCCACATTTGATTCCTTACTTTCTTTCAGTATCATTTTGTAAATGTAACTTGATTGCCAGATCTTTCCCCCAATGAGAATATCTGGGATTGGATGGGGAAATAGTTCTCCCATTCACAGCAGCGAGCAACCACCTTCACTAAACTATGGATCCAAATTGAAAGAATTAGGAATGATTTACCACAGGGGGATATCCAGTATCTGTATGACTTACATGTCTGTATCTCAGCAAAGGGAGATGCCACCAGTGATATGTGACCCTGCCTCAACATATACCCTGATGCAGAACCCAAAATAAAGGGTGCACCGCCTTAGTGGTGTGATCATTGACCAAGCACCATTTAAAGTTTATACTTTTCCAATCTCAGCTCAGTCACATTAAGGGACATTTATCAAGGCCTATATGCCAGAACTGTTGCTTAAAAAAGTTGTACATTATGGTGCACAGCATGTGTGCACCCTAATTTGAGAATTTTTGGCTTCTCTGCACTTTTCAGAAGTGCTAAGGGGGCATGGATTAGCAGAAGGGGGCATGGCTCTGTGCAGCCGCCGCATTTACTATAGCTTTCCTCAGAAAGTGGCGGAAGTTATAGCTAAAGTCTACACCAGCCTGTAGCTGGCATAGACTTCAGTTTCTGGCGCAGGGCAGAGATGAGCCTGATTTGTTAAGAAATCAGGCGCATCTCACGCCAATGTAGGGAGATCAAAATGGATCCGCCAGTCTTGATATCTCCTCCACTAAGTTTTCCAGGTGTTGTTTTTTTTCCGATACTGTCAAATAATATTTTGATTTTAATTAATATGCTGGATTTCTTCTTCTAGAGAACATATATGTGGAATCTGTATGTTCTCCCTAACAGATAAAGAGACAGATAGCTACCTAGCTAGATAGATAAATGAAGCAAGCAGTTATTAACTAGTTTGTTGCTTTAGGGTAAAATAGAATGCATTTCGAGACGGTAATTCTGCTTTAATTGAAATACTGATAGTATTATTGTGTTATGCAGAAGAAGAGAATCATGTGGTCTCATTTACTGCTTCAGTACCAAGAACAGATTAGATTGAAGGTCAGCTGGAGTTCTGCAAACATCTCATGTCTCTATCGTTTCCTGCTACCAATTCAATTTGTGTTTGGAACAAGTAATGTGTCTTTAGCATCTTCACCGTCTTGATGCTTTCTATATCTCTCCTATGTGTTTATGGCTTTCTCAACAATAAAAGTGTTAATGCAGTAATCATAAAAAAGTATTCAACAGTATTTCCTTTGAAAATATAAAGCATAAATATGGAAGCTATTAGCTCTCAGGATATAAAGTGCTGTGCAAAAAATTAAAACCAATTTTGTACTTGCTTTAATTACTATAATATTCATTTATCTTATACACAGACATATTTATGTACAGAAGTGATTACAAATTTCTGGTTAGATAATGCTCATTAAAACCTATTTTTATGACATTCATAGATATTGTCAGCACCTAGCATGCAGCTATGGATGTACTTGTAACATCTGTATAATGTATAGTTTATCTTTTTTAAGGGTTTGTACATTTGCACTGTTTCTGGCCAACAAATGGAGCAACTGTACCCTTATTGTCATTGGAAAAAGTGCCCTACTATAAAAACTTTTATTTGAAATGTATTCAAAAAGATTATTCTGGTGGTATTGACTATTGGTGTCTTTGGAGCTCTTAATAAACTTCTCACTGTTGTTTGCAACATCATATTGTGTGCTGCTTCTCTATATACAGTTTATGTCAGCCTATGTTGAAAACAAAAAGTAATGTTTTATTTTATTATGTACACCCTTGTGACTATTTTTATTGATTCAGTGCATTTATTTTAAACTAAAAATTTGTTTGGTAAGTTTTTTTTTTTATTCTTAAAGTGTCCACAGCTTCTATACAGACATGAATTTTTTGTTACAGTCGAGTGCAGTCTGATCCAGTAGTAATGCTTCCTTTCATCTGTCGTCTGAGTTGTCTAACATGTATTAGGCATGTTACTAATAAGTAGAGGACAGAAAGTACATGAAAAAATTTGAAAAAAATAATCACCAAAATGTTTTTACAAATTTGTAATTTTTCATGGCTACAGGTCATGTGCCATGAAAAATAATTTCACTGGGTGGAGCCTGGAGATTAAATTCTACCCTTCCAGACCCGGGCCACATGAAAGGTATATTTGTTAGTAAGATCCGGACATTTTTTCTGATAAATGCTTTCTCAATGGGAAAGCATGCTTTAAAATAGGAAGCTGATACAACTTGTACAAGGGGAGATTTTATAATCTATGGGTGCTTTCTTTAAAAGGCAGCATTGCCATAGACTTACCTCCTGACTCTAAAATTGCACACCTGGAGCAGCAATCAAAAAGTTACAGGCCTTTAAGACCTAGAGGTTGTCAAAACTCTCCACAATGGGCTTAAAAAGGTTGTCCGATGTACATGTGCTAAAATAACAAAAGAAACAATTCTTTTCTCCCCTGTTGCCTCCAGAACTACCCCCACAACTAACATCATTTTCTGCAGTGGTGATGTTCTGAACGGACAAATCACTGTGTGGCCAATCACTGGCCTCAACAGTACATAGGACATCACTGCTGAGGCCAGTGATTGGCTGCAGTGATGAGCAACAATATGTACACAAAATGTCACCACCACAGCCAGCCAAAAAAACACAGGCTGGAAAGACTGCCTCACCTAAATCTCATTATATCACTTGATTGGAGAAATACTAATTTCTCTTCCCAGTAAGTATGCTGCTATTCTGCAATGATAGCATGGGTTCACGAGGTAAGTTAGAACCTTTAGGCAGCTTATTACATAATGGTACCACACTCTGGATGTTGTGGGTAGATTTTTAGTTTTTTCCTGACACTTCTAGTGCTTGTTAGAGGTGTGGATGGGTGCCAGGGTCTCTGTACCACATCTGATGAGAGTGTTCTATTATCAGGTCATTTTGGAGGCCTCCAGTGTCAAACATAAATCAGATGTGTTCCTCATCTCTTGCCTTCACTCCTTAGTTCAGGCACATTTACACTCCACCAATGAGCAGAAAATTATCAGGAAGGAAGCATTTTTCTTTCTGATAACTACCTGCTCGTCAGTGAAGATTTACATGAAGCCAGGGTTGGACTGGCCCACCAGAGCACCAGAGGATCCTTCAGTGGGCCCAAGCTTTGGCAATAATGGACCCCTAGTAAAAAAACAGGGCTCTTAAGGTCCTATATATACAGAGGGTGGGTGGGCCCTCAGAATCATTTCTTCTGGAGGGCCCAAGGGACTTTAGTCTGACGCTGCATTCAGCAATGACCTCCACTGTATGAAGATCAGCGATGGCTACTGTTATCACTTATCCTCAAGCAAATTAATTGTTTCCAGAAACAATGAGTGTGATGCACGCACAAAAGATTATTTTACCCGATGAACAAACATTTTGCTAGGTCACCTTTATACACGACGATTATCTGGGACGAGAGCCCACGCTAATGTTAGTTCTATAAGTCGCGCTGTAGAAATCCACCATTAGTTCTATTGAACCTGGCACCCAAGATATGCCCATTTTCTAAAAACTGTTTAATTGGTCCACTCTTTATGACCACAAAATTATTTGCACGCATTCATTGGTTAAACCCTTCTTCTCCTGATGTTAAAATGAAGATTAGGGGGTTAAACCATACAGTACCAATCGCCTAGCGGAACCATCTAGTTAGAATCACATGTCAGGAAATTTGTTTTGTAGTCCCATTTGAAGGACTGGGTCTTGTCTTCCTTTCCCTAGCTAAAATGTAATTTTTGTTTTAAGTCTGCCATATTCTAGGGTTAAGTTTTTCAGGCGCCGATGTCATGGACATTTTAAGTGCTGCTGCTTCCACTTGTGATATCTTTGTTTTGTTATTCATCGCCCATGTTCTCTGAATTGGTTGAAAGGGTTTTGTCCATCTCCTGTGTGCTAATTGCTTTGTTTATAAGCTCACTTTTAGATAATGGTCTAATATCTTTATATGCAAATCAATAAAAAATTGATTAAAAAAGTTCATGTGAAAGCATAATCCATCGGAACACCTAAAGGGGTATTCCGGTTACCATAAATATAACTTATGTTTTAGACTAATTCATCATTAATATATACCTAACATAATGTAAATTTCACATATTTACCGTTCAGCTGTTATAAAAGTATTTTTCTTCCTCTGCCTACCCACTGTGTTTCCTCATAAATTACTATGGCATCGACCTGTAGTTCTAAACCTTTGTTAGGTCGAGCATGCTCAGTGTGTTGCTATCAGTTCTCTATCTGAATGTCTTGTGGAACAAAGGGCGTGTTAGTGTGACGGTGATTGGTGAGTACAGGGGGTGTGACTGGGCTGTGACATCAGGCAGCCAATCAATAAACATCAACACTCATAGCGGGAAAGCTAGGGATTGTGGGGATTGTAGTTTTGTGAGCTCTGGTGATATGTATAGGTATGGGTTCTGGTTGGGGCACAGCTTGCAGCCTTAATGCAGTTTTTCAAACATTAAGTTACTTTACCGGAATACCCCTTTAAAAAGTGCAGTCATCCCCCATCCCCCCCTCCCCCTACACTCCCCTACCTCCCTCTCTTCTCTTTCTCTGTCTTCAATCACTGTCTACTACTGTCTCTTTATCTTTTGTCTAATTTCTTTTTTTTTCCCTTCTTTCTCTGGCCCTCTATTGGGGCTCCTCTTCATAACCTACGCAGAAGGTTTAAGGGAGGACACTTGACTAACTACAGCAGGATAACTTGTATTACCTTTCACCTAAGAGGAATATACGATAACTGTTTGAATTGAAACCCATAACTGATGTCAGCAGTCAACCAAGATGTACTATAAGTGTTATGGGAGAAGATTTATTGACGGCCAATTCTATGTAAACACTGTTAATTTGTATTCTTTTTTCTTGAAAACTGAGAATAAAGAATATTAAAATAAAAAAAAGTGCAGTCATATGGTGAGGTTATGTGACTAAAATGTGTGCTATCACCTCCTACTGCACATAGCCAGCAACCACTAAATATGTTGATAATGCCTTACATACTGTAGATAAGGGTTAGTTGATAAATTAAAGGAACTTTTATCAGTCTCTGTTCCCCTCACTCCAGGGATGTTGCAATAGTGATCCTAGTGGTGTTGTCACGTAGTTGATACAGCCTGTGATTGACTGCAGCAGTTATGTGTTGATATGCTATGTCATTGCTGGAGCTAGGCAAACAAAGACTGGCAGGGGACCATAGAAGTATTGGCATGGGAGTGGCAGCTGTTTGTAAAATATATAGGCAGGGGTGGCCTTTTCAGTGAAATTGCTTCACTTGGCAAACAGCAGTACAACAGTAATGAATACGGACAGTAGACCGGAAAGGTAAAAACTATTTAAACTAATGCTGATATCCACTTGTACTGTTTTGACACCCACAATGATTAAAAGAGAAAACTGGTTTATTCACTGATTTAGGGCAGAACGGATTCGCTTCCTGCACTTCGGCCACCGGGTTTGCTCTGTGCCTTCACACAGGTTTTGGCTGGCTTGCTGGCTAGACATTTCTTCCTGTGCCTATATGGCGTGCGCCCCTTAGTCCTAAAGAACCAGAGCATGCGTATCCTAATCTGATCTGTGCCTGACCTCCATATTTACACTTTGCTGCCTGTCCTGACCTCAGACCATTTACCTATAGCAGGCAATATGCCTGTCCTGACCTAACTACAATTGTGCCTGACCACTCTGTGCTCTGTACTGGTGTCTCTGACCCCTGTGGTTTATCTGTCAGCCCTACAAAGACTACTCCAGGAGTCAGTGGCCTAGTGGTTCCCCTGAAGTGAAATCCCTATCCCTGTACAGGGGTTAATGGGTGAAAACCAGAGGACTGCCAGGATAACACCTTAGAAGTAGCCAAAGGTCAAATCTGTTTGATAATATAGTGTTCTGAACCCACTGCCGTAGCATAGGTGACATAAAATATGACAGCTCAAACTGGAACCATACTCTGGGCCATTAAATTGTGTCACTTAAAAAATCCTGTGCTGGAGGCAACATTGACAATCACAATACATTAGTTAGTGATTTGTATTAACTTTCTCACCATAATAAATGGGCTGCACAGATGAGAAGAGTTCTATACCAAGTGCAGGTTGTCAAGGTTGTGCAGAAGCTCCACACTGTATACAAATGAACCACAATGGTTACAGTGGTAAAATAACTGTATGTGATGTGTATTGCACTGTAATATGTGAAACATTGCTGGCCATTAAGTTTTAGCTGAGTCTGGGCTGAGTCAGGGGTTAGTGTGAGGGTCATGCCACCAGAGTCCCCACAAAAGCTAGCATGTTCTCCTGAGGGGATAAATAGAATTGCAGGAAGATCTCACAGTGATACACAGTCCTACATCCTAATAGCAGCTGAGGCCTTTAGACAAGACAGGTCTGAGACCAACATTACTCAACATGTGTATGATATATCTTAAGGTACTACCTATCAGTGCTGAAGAGCCCGCAGTGTACAGTAACTCAGATGCCCACAGATTGGTAAATACCTGATTCTGGGTTTTTGTCTGTTTGACTGTCTTGTCCTGCGTTTTTCTTGTTCTTCTTTTATGTTGTCACGTCCAGGGTGAAGGGAATACAGGAGGCTGGACCCTATTGATTAAACTAAATATTGAGCTTGCCCTCTTAAGCACTGATAGGTAGTGGAGACATACGGGAAGTGCAGCGCGCAGTACCTTAAGATATATCATACACATTACTTTGATCAGCAGCGGTGTTGATACCTCTGCGGTACCGCAGCGCCAGAAATCATTAGTGTAAGTGCCTGAGGAGTATAATTAAGAATTACTCAACATGTGCCAAGTGTGCTTTGCTAAGGTGACCAACAATATAGTGTACTAAACTCTATGCAATACTGTGTGTTACAAGGACAAGGATTTTGCAGCTGTGAGGGGACAATGTACTGTGTGTGCTTGTGAGGATAGAGATTCCACATTTCAGGAACGCCTGTTAAAAACTGTCCACATTGTTGAAGACTGTGTTAAATGGAAGGAGAAAACATGGTACATGGAGCAGTTCCTTAGGTGTTTGTTGACTGATTGCTCATTATGGCAATGTACCATCAGCGTATTTCCCCTTTAAGGGCAGAGCACCCATAGACAACAGAACTACAACTTAATTGTGTTATTTGACAGTACAAATAGTGCCAACAAATGTAAATAGTAAAAATATATAAATTAAAAATAAAACCCATTTTCTCATATCTATTCATGTCACAAAACCGGATGTATACACATAGGGGAAATATAGACTGTGCTGAAAAAATGCACTGTGGAGAAAATGTTAAAGGAGACAATTGAACCTTTCCAGTATAAGAGCTGCAGCAAATGAGAAATATATCTTAGAAGAAATCTGACAGGCCTATAAATCGCCTGCACTCTGTACCCTCGACAAGTGGCTTATGAACTTGTCCATGAAGGGAAAAGATTGTCCCCCCAGGTCCCTTGTAATGGATAGGTTGTAATTCATAACCGGTCATCCACAGTGGAATGCAGCCAGCAAACAGTAAATAAGAAATGCAGTCGCAGAATGTGGGGGTGGAGGAAGGGGTTACTTTAATATTCCCAAACTTATATTCACCAAGATGAAACAAATAGAAAAACTATGGTAAAAAAGATCCCATACCTGTACAATCTCTGATGATCCATTCCACCAAAAGCAAAGGATCCATTCCATCATGCACAAAGGAAAAAAATTGGCATAAGCATAGTTTGTCAGATATTTTCTTTTAATACTTTTAGTCTTCTTGTATTTACACAGAGTAGCATCATAAACTGGTTGTACATATTGTTTTACAAAATACATTTAAATAACAAAGTTAGCATGGTGCACAGTAGCCTGTCTGCAATCTGCAGGGAAATCCTTTACACTCATGAAAATCCATATAATGGGCTTTTGAGTTGCACAACCACCATTATTTTGCTGTTGTTGTCTCAGTCTATTATGAACCAAATGGTCTCATTTAAAAAAAAATAATACTAAAATCCACATTGCAGTTCCAGTGTTCTTCATCCATACTGTAGTTGTGGTGCTCCGATGGAATACTTGAATTGGACCGGGACATCGAAATGGTCAGCTGGTTACTTCCCATCGTAGCCTATACTGCATTCCAGCGATGAGTATTTATGGTTGTTTTAGTGTTTTATATATTTGCTTGTCATTTACACAATTTCTGCAATTTACCCAAAATGCTTAATGTTCCTTCACATGTTCTGGAACTGGAAAGGAACAAAACAGTCATTTACAACACTGTATCAATGGACTAGAAATTCTGTTCTGTACTGGTAATGGTGGAACAACTCAAGGATTCCAAAATCATTATTACGAGCTGTCAAAAAAGAAAAAAAATATTGCAAACTGGAAAAAGAGTACAGTAATCTTTGGATAGAAACTATCTATTATGCAAACGAGGCAAAAGTTACACCGAACGTATCCTTTCATATTATTTTACCACTATATTGTACTACACAATTGCAATTTTTTTCACCAGGATTTTAAATGAAAACATATAAATAGATACAACCTGCTTTATTAACTAATCCATATAATGTAATCAATGCTTCCAAAAATATAATAATACAGATGCACACAGATTTATAGCACATTCTGCTGTGTAATTTTCCAGTGCCCAAGTCAAGCTAAAAATGACAGAGTAATAATGTTTTTTTTTTTTTTTTTTTTTTTTATGTAGGCTACCTGAACTTAAACTAATTATTTCACAACCTAGTAGCCTCTTATTTTTTAGGGCTCATGTTCACTGACGTCAGGGCTCTGTGTCCATGCTGTGGACCGCAAAAGGTCCGCAATGCATGGGCACCGACCACAGGGGCAGCGGCATGTGGATCGCGGACCCATTCACCCATTCCGCAGCCGATGGGCCGTACTGCAAAAACTTAGTGCATGCACTACTTTTTTGCGGTGTGGCTGCACGTACAGTAAACCCACGGAAGCACACCGTAGTGCTTCCGCGGGCTTCCGATCCATGCCTCCGTTCCACATCTCCTGGATTGCGGACCCATTGAAGTGAATGGGTCTATGATCAGTGATGCGGGATGCACACGGCTGGTACCAGTGTATTGTGGAACCCGTTGTATGCGGGTCGCAAAACGGCCACGGCCGGGCACCGGCTGTGTGCATGAGTCCTTACTAAAATCTGCAGTATTCATTGGGAGATGCAGTATAAAATAGGCCGGTCTGATTGCACAGGTGACTAGATTATTCTCAAAGGCTTTCCTTCACTAGACTGTGACAGTGTCAATTTAATTCATGATCATTCATTTTTAGTATTATTAATAAAGGAGTATTCCCATATTGGACACTGATGGCGTATCACTAGGATATGCCAACAATGTCATATGCATGTGGGTACCACCTCTCGGACCCTATCTCCAGAATGGGACCCCGAAGTGAACAGAGAACATGCCCAGTCATCCTCTGCTCAACGCCATAGGAGTCCAAAAAATAGAGCGCTAGCATAGTGGTGAATAGAAAGGTGGGCACTATCGGACTTCTGAAAGTAGCCAAAGGCACCCACTTGGCTATTTTCAGACCTCCCATAGCAATGAAAGGAGAGCATGCTGTGCCTGAAAGCATGCTCTCCTTCACCTCAGGGGTTCCTGTTCTCTAGATAAGAGTACCTATCTGACATTAAAGGCATAAAGGCAATATGCCTTAAATGTACAAAGAAGTATATATTTAAGGAAAAGTTTTCTTGGCTAATCCTGCACCTGCTGCCAATACTTATACAGGTTGTTACTGGTAAAGCAAACAGTCAAACCACTGACCACCACTGATTAGCAAAATAAGTGAAGGGACTAAGCTGCAGTGTGAGGAACATCTGCACATATGTATGCTCTGCTGTGACTGAGCAATATTATGCCAGGATTTTTATATTGATCATCTATCTTCAGGAAAGGCATTGATTTATTATCGGCAGGATCTGAAACCCCACCATCTGGCCGGTAAGCTCTTTCAAAGTAGCTCCATAAACTGAAGTTGCCACAAAAACTACTGGACATAGATCCATCCATTGTTCAGTAGATGTAGTAAACCATGTTCCCTCTCACTTCATGTATGTAGTTCTGGCATGACTTACAATAGCAGAGCTAGTATGAGACAGCATATTGAAGGAGTTCCGGGGTGTCAGGGTTATCCTGAGGAAAGGTCAATATTAAAACCCCAAATACCCCCTTAGGATATAGCCACATGTTCATGTTTTTTATTTAGTTTTGGAAGACGAAACACCAGTAGTGAATTTAAAAAAAGTGTATCTGCCCTTAATATTTCCTCTTTTTTATCATCCATACCTATTATGGCTTTCAAAACTGAAACTCAAAATACCTAAACATGTGGCTGTACCCTTAAGGTGTGTCGTCGTCCCCCCCCCCCCCCCCCATACTTTGCTTCAATCTGTGATCAATTGATAGGGATTTTGCATTGCAAAGAGTGGAATCCAAAGCATAAATCTGTAGCATAAATTGACAACCTGCAGAAATAAATTCACACCACATCAAATTCCTGTGCACACTTTTTATGCAGTATATGAATAAGATTTGTTTAAGGGGTTATCCCACAAAAAGTAGTACTATTCATTGAATAAGTGATTTCAAAATGAAATATTATTGCAATATACTTGCAATAAAAAATATTGCTAGGCTTTTTGATCTACATGACATATTCCACTATGCTAGTGTCCCTCATGTTTCCCCTGTGACCAAAATGCTGCTCCACCCTCTGTGTTAAGTAGTAGCTCATTATGCTCAGTAGCTTCCCTTTTCTCTTCCTCAGCACCGGTGTAGGTATCTCAGTGCAGCAGTTGACCCATCCCAGACACATCTTATTTATTTGTTCCTACTTCTAAATTCAAAGATGTATAAATCTATATCTCTCTCTAGACTCTAAAGTAGTAAATAAGGGAGTTATTGTATTCTTATAGTGATATTTCTCAGTGGAATCACTGGGGCTGTGTGTGAGCATATTTTTATGGGGGGAAAGAGTAAGGAAGAGTTGACTGCAATGGACTCCTGGATGATGCAGGTGTTTGATAATCAAATGTGATGAGCTGCTGCCTGTCCACAGAAACTGCAGAAACTATAGTAGCAGAGGGGTGAGTAAACAAGCTAAAAAGAGTGAAAATTACACAATTGCACTGGAAAGCAGCATTTTTTGGCCCTGAAGTTGTTAAAATAATGGTGTATATATATATATATATATATATATATATATTCATGAGATAGCCCCTTAAGATCTCATCTACTTTGATGTCAATTTTTTACTTCAATTCTTCAGTAGAAAATTCACATTGCATATTCCTCGGGTCGGCATACCCTAAAGTCTCTGCTGATCAGCTGGTGTCTTAGAGGTTGGACTCTAAGGATTGTCTATCAATGTATATTTGCAGAAACCCCCTTTAAGCATCATAGCTTATGCTTTGGCTATTTCCACAAGAGATGCCACATTAGCCTTGGTATGTAATCATTTATCACTAATGCTGGTTGGTTAGATTTCGCCCTTGAAGAAAATAATGTCCCTTTGCATCTTCCTTTCTCTTAAAAAGAACCTGCCACTTTCAATATGTCATATTTGCTGAAAGCATGTTATAGAGCAGGGGAGCTGAGTACATTAATATGTCGTTTAAATTATTAAAATACAAGTTATATTGAATATGTTCTACAAATCTATAGACCAATCTGCTCAGCTCCGCCTGAGCTTTACCATGCTGTCCACAGATAGGATGAAATGCACAATATTAAATTTTTCCTTTGTCTCTCTTTCTCTCATAGTAGTTTAAGTACATAATCTATATTTGATTTGTATAAATGGTAAATGTATAAAACCATGTCCATACTGAGAATCATTCCTGCCATAGATGAATTATAATTAATACAGTACTTCTGACTGATATCATAATTGTCTGTTAAAATTACAAAATGCTAAAGGTAGTATTAGATATACTGAATTGGAGAGATGTTCCTCAAAGACAAACTAGTTCACCTCTTCTCTAAATGTAAGCTACAACCAGGCAATGTGTGGGTTCTTAATTGGCTTTTAAACTGATTTTATCACACTGCAGGAAATCAACATCTTTTTGAAGAATAAGTGTGCTAGGAAGTAATTGGATGTTATCTGCCAGTTGCATTACACTGCATGTGCCATGTGAAGAGAAGGAATCTGATGTAGCATGCATATTGTAATTGCTGCCATTTAAAGGTAGAGAAGCAATTTGGCAACCCTGAACGCTCCTCCTGTGACACAATGTGTTTAGTGCCCAGTTAAGAGCTAGCACCAATTTTCTTTCATATATTTAATAAAACCCAACAGCAACAATTACAGTACAAGTGCAAGGACAGAGTCATTTGTACAGATCTGCGTCTGACAATTTTAGATTTTCTTGAGCAATCTAAAGAGAAGATTCTAGGACCAGTTAAATCCAACAAGTTTTCTAGTCAATTTTAGAATTGTAAATAGGTCCAGTAAAAAATTGCAAGATTAGGGATCATTCTGCTTTAGAATTACTAGTGGAATGAGAGCAGGTCCCCCAGAGTACAACTGGTTGTGAGCGATCTCGTTATTGGTACCCCCGACAATTAGAGATGAGCGAAGTTCTCTAAAATTTGTTTCAGCTGCTTTGCCGAATAAAAAAAAAATGTTTTGTGACTAATTACTTTGGAACAAAGCACATTTGTTTGTAAGTACTGGGTGCAATGACAGGCCTGCAGTGGCCTCTACGCAGTTAAATGGATGAGGCAAGTATGATTTTTTTATTTTTTTTTCACAGCCATTTCAGCGAAAATTGATTCGTTACCACGAAGCACGAGGAGATTCGGCTTCGAGGTGAATCAAATTCTTCCTGAAATTCAGATAGACTTCCACTTTGTGAACTTCGATTCGCTCAACACTACAATCATCAGTAATTACCAAATGATTAACCTAGCGACTGATTATTAGTCCTCTTTCATACGAACGAAATGGATTGGCTCAGGATGCGTTCAGTGAAACTTGCACCATTTTGCAAGCAAGTTCAGTCAGTTTTTTCTGCAATTGTGTTCAGTTCTTGTTTTTTCCACACAGGTGCAATCCATTTTTAATGCGTTTTTCACTAGCGTGAAAATAAACCTGAAGGTTTACAAACAACATCTCCTAGCAACCATCAGTGAAAAACGCATTGCACCCGGACTGCATCCGGATTACATCCGGATGCAATGCGTTTTCACCGAAGCCCCATCCACTTCTATGGAGCCAGGGCTGCGTGAAAAACGCAGAATATAGAACATGCTGCAATTCTCACGCATCACAGAACTGATGCATGAAAAAAAAATGCTTATCTGCACAGGCCTATTGAAATGAATGGGTTAGGATTAAGTGTGGGTGCTATGCATTCACTTCACGCATCGCACCCTAGAGGAAAAGTTGCTCGTGTGAAAGGGGCCTTGAACCACTGCATGGTGTCAATTCAAAAAAAATTTAAAGGGGTATATCAGTACTGTCCAGTTTATAAAACCTTTTTCATATATCCAAAGAATCCCAAGTTATTAGAAAGGTCTAGGTCAAAGTGGAGAACAGTTATAAAGAGCATCTCTCTTTCTCTTTGTCTCTGGTGAATCTGTTCTCTCCTCCATTAAATAACAAGTCCACTCTTTCGAACAATAGCAGTATAATAATTCTCTATGTGGTCGCGCTGCAAAGAAATTGAACATTTACTAACAGGTTGCCCCACAGATTACAGCTGATTGCTGGGGGTCCCATTAGGGAGACACTTTGTGATTAGGTTATTGTCAAGGAACCTCCTTAAATGATTCTTCTGTTTTACCACCTATTAGCACATATGGACGTGTCTGAGAATCTGGCATTTAGCACAATGCAAATAGTAGTTGTGAACAGTTCACTATTTTGGAAACTTGTTTAAAAAATTCTGGGTCATCATTTTAGGTTGAGGTTGTCCCTCCTATATTACAGAAATAAGTAAATTTAGTAATCCTTCAATATTATTGATGTATTACCTCCAACAATTAAAATCAGTTCTAGACCCACCATTCATCATATTGTTTGCTAGGGATTCTAGATGCTTATTTTTACAAGAAAAATAGCTGGGTCTCCTGCATGACAAAACACTATGTTATAACACAAAATTTTCCATGAACGTTCAGCCGAGAAAGGAATTTTCCAAGCAAATAATGAAATAAGTAAATTATAAGTTAGCTGCAAAAATAACAATAATCCCATGCTACTAGGGAAACAGTTTAAGCCACATAATTTAAAAAATAAAATTACTTTGGTCCCAAAAATATGAAACGAATAAGTACAAAAATATAATAATGATGAATTATTTTTAAATAAGTAATGTTTCAGTTGTAATAATATGGTAGAACATAGCAAGAAAACAGCATTTCTCTGTTCTATGGAGCCTTATACCATGGTATTTAAACATATGCAGTAGTAAAACATGTCATATATTTATAGAAGGAATATGACAAGGTGATATATGAATGACTTAGCACTTCGAAATTAAAGACATAAAAAAAAAGCTTCTGATGAAATGACAATATTGCTTTGGGCAAACACTTGAGACATATTACACTACCCGCCATACAATTTTTATGCATCCTGAACATACACTCACAGTCTGTAGTCTATACGGTATAACCAGAGGAATTGCTGCATGCTTTAGAAGAGGCTTACTAAAGTATAGGGTATTCTATGGCCTTGACAAATCACTCTTCGCTAATCTTCAAAATATGGGTTCTGCTAAATGTAAGACACAGCATTTTCCAGTTATAGATTGACAGGATTGCAAACAAGTGCCATTTCCAAGTCATTAGAAGCAGACAAGGGATGAATTAAGTTATCTGATTTTTCCAATAATAATAAAAAAAGGAAAAATTGAAATGCCAGAATTATAGGATAAAACTGGAGTCTGTACACTGCATTCATTAGTCTTATAATGTCTCTTGGTTTCATACACAGATGTTACTTCCAGTATGTTTCATATTTTCCACTTTGAAGTATACTGGTCTATGGGTTTTGCAGTTTGCCTCTTAGGGTAATTGTTCATCAGTCATTTTTTTACATGAGTTATGGTACTCCTCTTGAAAGTACAGTACATTGAGATTACTATCCAATGGTATCCACACTTTGGAAAGAAGATACATTGTAGGGGAGTATAAAGTATGCCAATGTGAAACTTTGGCCTCTCACAGCGTTTATACCCTTGGACGTTTTCTGCATATTTTCCAGACACTATCGTGTAACCTGCAAAATAAAAGAAAGGAGATTTTTAAATAATATATACACAAAATAATATCTATAAAATATCTCTACTAGGCCTCCTATGCTTTTCAATCTTGTTACCTGTATAAAAAACACCTGTCCACACACTCAATCACTCACACTCCAACCTTTCTACCATGGCCAAGACCAAAGAGCTGCCGAAGGACACCAGGGAGAATATTGTAGACCTGCATAAGGCTGGCATGGGCTATAGGACAGTAGGCAAGCAGCTTGGTGAGATGGCAACAACTGTTGGTGCAATTATTAGAAAATACAAGAGACACAAGATGACTATCAATCTTCCTCGGTCTGGGGCTTTACACAAGATCTTGCCTCGTGGGATAAGGATGATTCTAAGAAAGGTCAGGAATCAGCCTAGAACTACACCCGAGGACCTGGTTAATGACCTGAAGAGAGCTGGGACCACAGTCTCAAAGATTAGTAACACACTATGCCATCATGGATTAAAATCCTGCAGGGCATGCAAGGTCCCCGTGCTCACGCCGACACATGTCCAGGCCCATTTTATTTTACCATTCACATTGACGTATAAGGGCTTGTTTTTTACAGGACAAAATGCACTTTCTAATGGCATCATTTCCGGTCTCATAAAATGCGGCAAAGAATTCCAAATCGGGTGGAATTATAAAAATAACAGCATTTCTCCACAATTTTTTTTTTTTTTACACTATTTCCTATGCCGTAAACCTGACCTTTTACTTTTATTCTCCAGGTCAGTACGATTATGGCGATATCACTTACATATAGTTTTTCTTGCATTTTAATACTTCTTTTCATCTCCATATTCTGACTCCTATAGCTTTTTTTGTAGTTATGTGTACTGAGCCATGTGAGTTCTCATTTTTTGCAGGACGGTCTGTACTTTTAAATTATATCATTTTGGTGTGTGTATGACTTTTTTATCACTTTTATAAAAAAAATTGTGGAAGGTGAAGTGACCCAAAAAACAGCAAGGAGGGCAGAAGCTGCTGCACAATGCATTCGGCTTCCCCGATCTTCTCTGGTTTTAGTGCATTCAGATGCCGTGGTCATATTTGACCACGGCATCTGAAGGGTTAAATACCCATAACTGGCTTTACAGCCAGTCACAGACATTAGTTTAAAACAGCAAGCACTCGGCGGCTATGGCTCCCACTATGCTTGCGAGTGGGCGCCATTTTTAAATGTCTGGCTAGGAATATAAATTTATATTGGGCGGTTTGGAAAGGGTTAACCCAAAAGATCATTAGAATGTCTCTGGCTGTCTCCATCATCAATTGGAAACAAGGTGGCAGCGGTCACATGATTTACCCATGTGACCTCTTTCTCTCCTGTCCCCAGTGAAGTCATCTACTCAAGTGCTGGACACAATCAGTTTCTGTTCAACACCTACAATGTATAGTAGAGGATGCAGCAGTGACAGCCAAGAAAATGGCCACTTGGGTAAATCATATGACCACTGCCATTTTCGTTACTGTGGACTTCAGACATTTTAGAAATATGTTTAGAATGTGGCCAAAGTTCAGGGGTTAGATTATCAGATAAATAAATAAAAATTTACTTGAAATGGTAAGAAACCTCTAGAAAGAGTCTCCAAAATTGCCCAAAAATACTATCTGTTTTATAATCAGTGACATCTCTTAATAAGTCTACTGCATTTTACTATCTGGTTCTGTAAAAATGTTGTGATTTTCCTAGTACTAAATATTGATGGCATATCTTTAGCAACCCTCCCCCCCCCCTCTAATTGTGGCTCCTTCTATGAATGCCAGGAGTAGGACTCCAATCTAATGCTGATGACTAGAGATGGGCGAATCGAATCCCACGAAGTGGAATTTGATCCGAATTTCAGGATAAATTCGATTAGCCTAGAAGCCGAATTTCCTTGTGCTTCGTGTAAGTGAATCGATTTAACTTGAAATAGTATAAAAAAAACAATAAAAAATAAAACTTATCTCCTCCATTTGCTTGCGATGGTCCGCCAGCCTCCATCTTGCTTGAAGATCTCGGCCAAAATCCTGTGCGGTGCGAGATTACATCATCACGCCGGCTGGCGTGATGACATCATACGTCCCCACGCCAGCTGGCGTGATGACGTAATCTTGCGCCGCACAGAATCTCGGCTGAGATCTTTAAGCAAGATGGCGGTGGCCGTCCCGTCGCAAGCAAATGGAGGTGGTAAGTTTGATTTAAAAAAAGTTATTGTTAATTTTACACTCAGATGCCTCGATCATGTATGAACGCGGCATCTGAGGGGTACAATGATGGGGGCCGGTGGTATCTCAGCTCCCTGTCATTGCACCCGCTACTTACCAAAAAATGATGCGCTTTGTGATGAAGTAATTCGTCACTAAGCAAATTTTTCTCAGAAATTCGGCGAATCTGCAGAATTTTACTTTTAAGAAATTTGTGATGACCTATCCTAACAGGTGCCAGATTTTCTGAATTTTTGAAATTTGGAATTCCAGTTAAAATAAACGTCACAATAAGGCCTCATTCAGACGATCATATTTTGGGTCAGCGTATGATCGGCACTTTTTTGGAGATCACACCTGGAAGTCATCTGTGTGCTGTCCACATCCGTGAAGCTCGTATCACAAATTATAGAGCACACCCTATTCTTGGCCATTTTGCTGACAAGAATAGGCATTTTGACAATGCGGCCCCAATGAAATGTGCCAGATGCACGTAGTCGGTATCTGCATTTTTAGGATCAGCGGTTTGTCAACCTCAAAAATGGATATGACCGTGTGAATGTAGCCTTAACGAGAATTGGAGTCTTTATATATGATGCAATTATTCTTCCACTAAAAAGCTGGCAGAACAACAGGAGCAAAGACATGTAACTAGTCCTACTACATGTAATACTAATTAAGTGCATTTAGGCCACTTCTATAATGTGTAGCTCAATTCCCAGACAGGTCTGAAATGTAATGTGTACTGAGGACCAATCACTTCTGTTTAAATTAAACTCATGCTTCTTCTGGCATGAGTGGACTCCTATCAAGTGAATTTTATAAGATAAAGATACATTTAGTAAGATAAAGTAATTGTAAATTAATTAGATGATCCTATTCCTCATACCTCCTCATTAAAAAGAAAATGATAATTGTAATTATAAAAGATAGAAAGGGTACTTCTTTGCTCTGAGAATGAATTTAGAATTGAATAAAAATAAGGGGAAAAATTACTGGCTCTTAAGCTTCATGGTTGTAAAAACTGTTATATGGCTTGAACTTTCAATTCCCCAAACCAATCCCCATTGCTTAATTTATTTATAGGGAATATGTACTTAGTGTAGATTGGGTCCTCAATTTAAGATCCCCATCTACTACCAAGACTGGAGAATGTAAATTTGAGAACATTCTAAATATACATGTATAACATGTATAGCCCACTGATTTCAATAGGAAGTTCGATGCTTTCTTTCTCCCACAGTGCTATGGCAGGGAAATTAAACAATTTGGCTATTTTATATCACTAAATAGTGAAATCCATTTCAACAACAGTCTCTCATCAAAATAAGACATTAGGGACTCCATCAGCTGTCCAAAGAAGCTGTTGGATCTGGAGTACCACATGAGTCTCTCTGAAATCAGTAGTCAGAATATAGACTATAACAGACAGGGATGTGGACTTTGCTGCAGGGAAACAACCAGGCCTGCTATCTCCTGGAATAGTTGTGGTGTAGTTGGCAGCTGACCCATTGGTTTCACCAAAGGATTAGGTAAAAGGCGCAGTCTTAAAGTCCAAGGTCAAGGCAGGCTGAGTATATGCGTATTCCAGATATAGATTTCAAGGTTGGGGCAGTCGACAAAGATCAGAGTAGTTAGTAAGGCAAGGTGCAATACAATAGTCAAACAAGAGAACACACTCTTTAAAACTGGCCATACACATGATATAACTGAGCTAAATTCTTATCTCTCCTGATCATTCCTTACATATGCATGCTTGGTTCAGTAGAGCATGGATATGTAGTGAATGGTGAAGAAGGAGAAAGCTGTTGCCAGAAACATCTATAAAAACCAAAGCATCAGCCAACTGAAATCCAATTTTCCCAGTCCTTATCTTCCCTGATATTTGCTGTCAAGTGGAAATCAGTAGTGCCCACACATATTAGATAGTAGGCCACACATATCAAAACAAAATCCAGCAAGGTCAGCCAAGATAGATCTAATGTGTATGGCCAGCTTAAGGGGTACCTGCAAATCAAATGTAAAACAAATAATGCATGATCAGGTATGTATATTAAGATGATATCATATAGGGATGAGCGAATTTCATATTTTGAAATTCGTTCACGCTTCATTTTGTAGTAAAAGCAGAATTGCAAAATATAAAAGGAAAGACTGGGCACTCCAAAGATACTTGGTTGCTAGTATTTATTGTATTCAAAGTAAAGGATAAAATACAGTGAAGCACATTAAAATAGCATTTCTACCGTAATACTGCTAGCAGCAATCGAAGACATAAAATCTCAGCGTATTGTTGCTAATGTGTGGCGGAGTGCAGTCACTCATGGGGAGTTGTAGCATGGGACATTTGTGACTCACCGCCTAAACCTTAGGAACAATAATCATACAAATAAAGTGGGTCCGTGATATTTGGAAGTTGACATAGCGCTCGCAACAGTAAAAGAACACAATATAACAATTAAAATGTCACAATCTTGCCAATGTTATGATGGTGAATACTAGATAAAGGTTAAAAGTTTGCTGGCCCAAATAGCTCAAAAACTATAATGTCAGGATGTAGCAGAGTTCAAACTCATCTGATACTTGCTCCCGTATGAAGTAGCGATGTACCGCTATTGATCAATTTATGGAAAGGTGAAATAGTCATAGGCAATGTCCTGCTATGTAAGAAAGTTTCGGGGCTAGAGTGTCCCCTTCCTCAGTAGGGGGACACTCTAGCCCCGAAACGCGTCTGGTCTGACCCCCCAAGTATATGTGAGTGCACCACATCGATCACATTAAGGAACAACTCTGAGCCGATTTGAAATCTTGAGCCGATCTTAAACTTCTGCCCGGAAGGTTGGGATATCTCATCTGGATCCAAACAAGCGGGATCGTGTGCAGTAATCAAGCTGCTAACAGGTGACCCACAGCTGAAAACGAGGGATCCACCTGACCGCCGCAAGAAAACCGGGAGTAAGCTCCGATAGACGGCAGAGGCTTTTACCTGGATGTGACAAGCCTCCAATACCTGTAAGAGTGTTCCTTAATCCAAAGTCGGCATAGTGCTGGATCTATTTCTGACCTAAAGCTGGACGCCGCTGGGCCAGTTACATAGCAGGACATTGCCTATGACTATTTCACCTTTCCAAAAATTGATCAATAGCAGTACATACGGGAGCAAGATCAGATGAGTTTGAACTCTGCTACATCCTGACATTATAGTTTTTGAGCTATTTGGGCCAGCGAACTTTTAACCTTTATCTAGTATTCACCATCATAACATTGGCAAGATTGTGACATTTTAATTGTTATATTGTGTTATTTTACTGTTGCGAGCGCTATATCAACTTCCAAGTATCACGGACCCACTTTATTTGTATGATTATTGTTCCTAAGGTTTAGGCGGTGAGTCACAGATGTCCCATGCTACAACTCCCCATGAGTGACTGCTCTCCGCCAAACATTAGCAACAATACGCTGAGATTTTATGTCTTCGATTGCTGCTAGCAGTATTACGGTAGAAATGCTATTTTAATGTGCTTCACTGTATTTTATCCTTCACTTTGAATACAATAAATACTAGCAACCAAGTATCTTTGGAGTGCCCAGTCTTTCCTTTTATATTTCTTATTTCTATTTGAGCAGCGGGGTGACGCAGCGGGGTGACGCTGCGGGACTGAGAGCACCCTTTTGGTGTATCAACCACCCTATGCATCCTACTAATATATTATTAAAAGCAGAATTGCGTTATGGATTCCGTTACCACGGACCATAACATAATTCTATGACGGAATGCATAACAAAATGTCTTTAGAGGCATTCCGTTACTCATTCCGTCATAATAGAAGTCTATGGGCTGCAAAACAGATCCGTCCTGTTTCCATTATGCAGGGGAGTCCTCTCCTGCATAACGAAAATGTGACGAATGCGTTATGCAGGCCATAGAGTTCTATTGTGACGGAATGAATAACGGAATACCTCTAAAGGCATTCTGTTATGCATTCTGTCATAGAATTATGTTATGGTCCATGGTAACAGAATCCATAATGCAATTCTGCTTTTACCACCAAATGAAGTGTGAACGAATTTCATATCATGAAATTTGCTCATCTCTAATATCATACCTATGTTATTTAATTTACTGGAAAAGGGAAAGACAGTATGCATTGCATAATTGAAATCTATTGAAATATTATAATAAGTAAGTAATATTTCAGATACATGACATACACTGATCTGGAGATAGTTGAATGTTAAAATGAACTGTATCCATTCTACTTCCTTTCTCCAGGCATCATTCCCTTTTAACGTAGATTTTTGCATTATTTAAAAAAAAATGTTTTTTCATTTCTATCAGAACATTGCTATATTTTGATTTATGCATAGAATTAATGATGCAGATCTTTTAATGGAATGGTTTACCATCTGGTCAGATGTCTTAGCTAGTCAGATCATAGTGAGAACAAATGTAAAATTAAAATCAACAACGATGCTGCAAGCTCAACGGAACAATCACTTCATTTTATCTGAGTGAGCAATTTTTAACATTTCAAATCAGGTAACACCTCTTCTGCCAGAAGGACCAAAATCAAATTAATATTAAGCTGCTTTCACGATGCACACATAATAGTGTAATGACAACACCCAAGGAGACGGAATATGTCATGCTCTGTTTGCTTATTTTGCATGAAGAAACGGCAGAACTTTGCTTCACCTTTTAGAAGATAAATATTAAACACTTGTCAATGATTATGTTGAAGAAACTATTTACTTATACAAATAGTGGGAAAATGTAGATTTCTGAAGCAACTGGCACTGAAAGGTCCAGAACATAATAGGGACCCACAGTTATCCATCTAGAAACTGCACCATATATCTATCTCTGTAGGGAATGGGACTCCTGCCCCCCATGGAATTCTTGCTGCCTTCGGCTATCACTAGGGGACTCTCACTTTGTAAAATGCATAAAACATAGGTTCTCCAAATACAAAAGGAGATGGGACAAACCAGGACCATGCCCAATCTGTCCAAGAGCAGCATCCTGCTCAAGTGTTGCATCATACTGCAAACTGCAAAAGAAACTGCAAACTATTTATTTCTGTGTAAGGTGTGCCTATACTGTATATGGACTTTCAGTTGGTAACAACAGGCCATATTCATAGCCAATAATAAAATCGGCTGGAGTCACCGTCCGTATAAATAGATGAGTTGGAACATTCTAGACAGACTAAACTAGAGGGAGCGTGGAGTTGGAGTTTAGCCTAGATAGGCCTAGGGAAAGGAAGCACATGTGTGTTGCTGACACTTTAGCTAATTCTGGACCCAGTACCAACCAGAACAGAACCAGAACATCTACAGGAAGCAGACCAGATGCAAGAGGAGGAGGTGTAGAGAAAGACCAGTAGAGATAACTTGTATAAAAAGGACTCTACGGCACTTGTGTTCAGGAGTTGCCTCCGGTGCCTGAGCATACCAAAGCACAGTTTGTTCCACTATGAGAATCTCCACATCCCAGGGTGGATTTCGTGGAAATTAACTGTGATTATCTCAACCTGTTCAAAGAATGAAGAAGAAGCAGTTTGCCTGCTGTGAGGGAGAACTAACCTTCTGGTTGCATTGCATTTATCTAAAGCAGCGATCAGCAACCTCCTGCTTTTTAGCTGTTCAGAAATGACAACTCCAAGAATGCTTCATTCACTTATATGGGAGTTGTAGTTTCACAGCAGCTGATCCCTAATCTAAAGTATTACAACTTATGTCAGGATGCTTAGTTCAGAGTCAGCTGGCAAAGTGGAGATTGAGGAAGATTGCTTTAAGGAGACACTTTCTGGCCTATTGCTACCTGTGCAACTGTGAAACCTGTAACACCTGTGAACATGCATTCTGTGTATCAACTGCTGGTCCATGGAAGATAAGAACTGTCCTTATCTGTTTGCATTTGAATTACTCAATAAAGAACTGTTCTGCTGGATAGCTACCTCCTCACTGCTTCCTGCACTACTATTGCACTGAAAAGTGATAGTTTCATGACCAAGTCCCTGCCTTGCAACTCAAAACCTACAGTACATCACCAGGCAGGAGAACCCCAGAACCAGAGTGTGCCCCAAATGGAAGAAAATGTAAGCCTTTTCCATCACTGAAAGCTGGCCCATTGAGCTTTAGAACTACTACTACACCCATCCAGCCACTGACACTCACTCGCCCCTGCAGCCTGGTCACTAGTTAAGGACCCCTTGACAAGCGACTGAGCTGCTTCTATAATATGAATGACCTTGGCCAAGACAGTTGTCAGTTAGCTTTTCTTGACTCTACATATCCCACATCTCATATCAGCTCAAATCAAGTAACATTTGATTAGTTTTCCAAACAGATAGATTAGATATAACATGAATGCTGCACACAAAAATGCCACACTGCAACCTCCGCCACACTAGACAGAAGTCATTGCGCTGATATTCGAATTTATCCTGTTATAAATCACTTCTATTAATTTACTCTAGAGAAATAGAAGTACGCTGCTGCGTTCTTTTGTCATCAGCACTTTATACTTGGCAAAATATTGAAATCATGCTTAAATTTGACAAATGTAGCAAAACGATGTACTTTATAAAGCTTGATAAACACATATGCCCTTTTACAGTGTCGTGAAATGATTCAATATTTAAAATTCACAAATCTATATGCTCTTCAGGTTTATAGCAAAATCTTTACCGACTTATCCGAGATTGTGCTGATAATTTAAATGAATATGCCAGCTCTCAGGGGACTGATAAAATATGAGACACATTTAGAAGCATTTGTGGGTAGTAATTTTAATGGGATCAGTAACAGAGTTTTCTAAACTTATGAGAAGCATAAAATGATTGTACATCTTTCTTACAGAGCAAGTACATTATTTTGAAGAAATCTTGAATATCCAGACATTGAATGCAACCCATGGTCACTTATGTCAGATAAAATAAATTACAAATTTTGATAGAAATATAATTTAGAAATGTCTTAAAAAAATGAATATTAATTATATTATCTTACAGGTATTTAATTCTAGAGGCAACTCTATGTCATGCAGAGTTCGATAGAAGGATATTTTAAGGACTACACTGCCCCAGATTTACTAATGTGTCTGCGCTTAAATTTGACATAAAAAGGGGCAAAAATTTGTGAAATTTGTCCCAACTAGGGTTTCTACAACTTTTTTCCGACTCGCTTGCTTAGCAAGAAGGGGTGTGACTTCATGGTAAAGGGGCATGGCCTAGGATGGAACTATCAGCTCTAAAATGGTGCCACAATTCTGACATAAAATTCAGTCTCAAAGTAAGCCAGGCATAAAAAACTAGACAAAGTTTCCACATTTATCATCCAGTACAAGCCCCTGTGATAAATCTGGCATGCCTAGACATTCTAAGTTTACCCCTCCTATTGGATTATTAACTTTGTCGCACTCTATTTAATACCTTTAAATACAGTCAGACATTTTTTTTCACTAGAATTTGTAGTAGCTACAAAAATTGCTAGGAAACTCTTACATCTCACTAACATACATTTGGCAGTTAAGTAAGAACCAGACGGCAGATAGAAGGGACTATAAATGTAGAATCAGAAAGCATAGGAGTTGTTTATATTCTGTAACCATAGACACATATGACTAGCAAAGAGCTGTAAACTTAAAATAATAGGATATTTTTTTTTATTTTTTTTTATTAGATTTTAAATTTTTAAGACCTATTGCTTATTTTTTTATTTATTTTAGAGGCAAAGGATCAATATCAATAGGCGGTAATGGTGGCTATAACCCGCAACCTATGACAAGAATGAATCTAAGTTTTAGCAAAACCTCTGCACAATGTTCAACCATAATATAAGCTAAACTTTGCAATTTCTATAATTCCTAAAAGAATCTTCAATATACCACAGAAATATTTTACTTCTCAAGAAAAGACACTACAGTACATCGTTCATACCTAAAAGTTTCCTGTTGTGTTTTTCAAATTATATCTGTGCGGGGCTGCAACTTCCATAAGGCAAGGTGAGAATCTCACCTCACTCAATGCTCTGTGACGACTACAGAGGGGCATCCAGTTGTTAAAGTTGATGGTGTGCCCCGCCGTGAATAAAGAAAGTGTAGTAACTGCTACAATAGCCTTCAAACACAAAACCCTAGCTTTTTCTCACTTTCATGTAGTCTTCCTCTACAACTACTAAAATAACTGTGCTTCTACTCTCTTTCTATTTTCAGTTTATTAATGCCCTCTTGTCGCAGAAGGTCCTATAATATATCTTAATTTATGAGCTGGGATTCATAGTGCTGCTATTAGAGATGAGCAACTTATTCAAAAGTTTGATTCGGATGATTCTGTGAATTTTACAAAAAAATTGTGGGTGCAATGACAGAGAGCTGCAATAGGGCCGCCCCCCATCATTGTACCCCTCAGATGCCGCGTTCGTACATGATCGCGAAATCAAAGTGTAGAAACAATGTGAAATTAACATTTTTAAAAATTACATCAAAATTACTGGTCTATTTGCATGCGATGGGCTGGCCATCGCCATATTGCTTGAAGATCTGATGGCGTCATCACGTCGGCCAACGTGGAGACGGGATTTCAGCCAAGATCTTCAATCAAGATAGCGGCTGGCAACCCATCGCGAGCAAATGGAGGCGGTAAGATTGAATTTTTTAGTTTTTTATACTATTTCAGGTTAAATCGGTTTGCTTACACCAGGGATGCTTAACCTGCGGCCCTCCAGCTGTTGTAAAACTACAACTCCCACCATGCCCTTCTGTAGGCTGAAAGCTGTAGGCTGTCCGGGAATGATGGGAGTTGCAGTTTTTCAACAACTGGAGGACCTCAGGTTGAGCATGCCTGGCTTACACGAAGTACGAGGAAATTCGACTTAGAGGAAAATCGAATCTATCCTGAAATTCAGATCGAATTCCACTTCGTGGGATTCGATTCGCTCATCTCTAGCTACAATCTTGATACACATTGTGTATAGCATGTGTACCTGGAGTATATTTATTGTTCTATTTCTAAGCACAGTACACCTATGCCCTAATAGAGCTTACAGACATAAAGTGTGTTTATCAATTAGTGGCTCTCATTCTGACACACCCGATTCAGCCATGTTTTACAGGAAGTGCCTTCATTTGAATGGATGGTAGGCATGTAATACTATAGTTCCCCATGAAAGAAAATGCATGACTAGACAATCAGTCTTTATCTCCAGGGTTTTTCAAGCTGGATAAGCCCATATAATAAAAAAAAAGTTTTTATGGAAAGCCATAAGTCATCTGTGACACACTAGATAGATAAATTAGTATATGAAAGGTATATACAATCTTTTTTTAAATAAGTAAAATGCAGGTTTCTTTTTTTATGTTAAAAATCTGCAGCCATATTATCTTACATGCTGTCATATGAAGTATAGTCTTCATAAGAAAAATTATTTTTAAATAATTATTACAAAATTCTTAAAGGGGTTGTACAGGATGCTTTGATCCTCCCGCCTGTGAAGGGCCCGCGTATCTTTGGCACCGTAATTACAGCGCTGGAGGTCCGCGGCATACAGGGGGAGCCCTTGTTTCCTTTGTCCTTGTTATGTAAAGTTATCGGCATCTCCCTCCTGCAGGCACACTGGGGGGGGCACCCACGATTGGGGGACATTATTGGCGACATTAGTTATATAAATATATATATACAGTGCTGCCCATAATTATTCATACCCCTGGCAAACTTGGACATAAAGGTACTTTTTTTCAACCAGCAAGTAATGTTTTGACGGGAAATGACATAGGTGTCTCCCAAAAGATAATAAGAACGATGTACAAGAGGCAGCTTTTATTTACATTTGAGCAAAAAGTGTCCAGTCCAAAATTATTTATGCCCTTCACAAACTGTCACAGTTTGTGGGAAAATTAAAAGTTCTATACCATTCCAAATAGTCCAAGCTGTTCGAAAGCATCCTAATTACCCTGATTAATTGGGAACAGCTGTTTTAATCAACTCAACAGGTGAAAAACTGCAGCTCTCTGCAGTTGGTTTGTGGACAGTCATGGCAAAGACAAAGGAGCTCAATGAGGACCTGCAGCTGCTCATTGTGGCTTCTCACAAGTCAGGAAAGGGCTACAGGGCAATTTCTAAATGTTTTCAAGTTCCAGTGGCTACAGTGCAAAGTATGATTAAAAAATACAAGATATTTTGCATTGTGGAAAATCTTAGAGGACGTGGTCGGAAGCCAACAGTGACACCTGTGCTGGCCAGGAGGATAGTTAGAGAGGTGAAAAAGAATCCAAGGTTCACCACCAAGGCCATCCTGGTGAATCTTGGCTCTGCTGGTGGCAATGTCTCAAGGCAGACAATCCAACGGACACGGCAAACTGCTGGGTTCCACGGATGCAGACCAAGGAGGATGCCACTTCTGCAGATAAGGCACACAAAAGCTTGCTTGACCTTTACAAAAGCTCATCTGGACAAAGAAGAAGACTTCTGGTCTTCTGTGTTATGGTCAGATGAAACAAAAATTGAATTGTTTGGTCACAATGATGTTTCCTACATTTGGCGTAAAAAAGAAGAAACCTTCAACCTAAAGAACACCATCCCCACTGTCAAACATGGTGGTGGGAACCTAATGCTTTTGGGGTGTTTTTCAGCCAATGGACCAGGGAACCTAATCACAGTAAACGGCACCCACCATGAAAAAAGAGCAATACATGAGGATTCTCAACAACATCAGGCAGTCTGCAGAGAAACTGTTACGACCAGAGGATGTGGATCCTCTGTGTCAGCTGATAGAGGACTGGGAATTAGTCAAATATTGCTGACTGCTAACTCTCAGAGACAGGACCCTGGTGTCTGCACCTGTTACCTTGAATGCAGCTACCTGCAGTAGTGTGAACAGAGTCCTACAAAGGCAGAATAAAGGAACAGATGGTCTTTACTGGCAGACAGTATTCAAAAGTCACTTGACAGATACAGGCAACACAAAGTTCAGAGCAATATAGCATGCAGATATAAGCAGTCTCATAGGCAGCGCAGGGTCTGTATCCAGGCAGACTTGCAGGAGGAGATGGGCAGATGCATACTCAGGCAGTGCAGATATAAGCAGTCTCGTTGTCAGGCAGAGCAGGGTCTGGATCAAGGCAGACTTACAGGAGGAGATTGGAAGATGCGTAGTCAGGCAGTGCAGAGGTCTATAATCCAGGTGATCCAATAAACAGACAGCAGGAGTAGTCAAATGAAGCGGAGGTCAGAATCCAGGCAATCCAATAAACAGACACAGTGGAATGCTTCAGCGGGAGTCAATAGGTACAACAACCACGCTTAGGCACTTCATGATGAGTGAAGCTGCCTTAAATACAAAATAGTCCCGCCTCCGGGTGGGGATGGTAATCAGGAACCAGCTGCCTACTCCTATAAGAAAGGGAGAGGTGCGCGCGCGCGTGCTATAGCGCATCAGATGACACCTGGCAAAGAGGACGGATGCGGCGGTATGCTGGTGGGCACCTGCGTCTCCTAGAAGGTAAGCCAGTACTGGGACCTTTAATGCTGCAATGTGTAGACAGCGATCTGCCACCCTGCAGTGGAGACGCAGATCCCATACTGACAGAAACTTGGCCTTGGGCACCAGTGGACATTTCAGCATGACAATGACCCAAAACACACAGCAAAAGTGGTGAAGAAATGGTTAGCAGACATCAACATTAATGTTTTGGAGTGGCCCAGCCGGAGTCCAGACTTGAATCCAATTGGGAATCTGTGGAGGGAGCTAAAGATCAGGGTGATGGCAAGAAAAACCTCCAGCCTGAAAGATTAGGAGCTCATTGCTAAAGATGAATGGGCAAAAATACCCGTGGAGACATGCAAAAAGCTGGTCTGCAATTATAGGAAGCGTTTGATTGCTGTAATAGCCAATAAAGGCTTTTCTATTGATTATTGAGAAGGGTATGAATAATTTTGGACTGGACACTTTTTGCTCAAATGTAAATAAAAGCTGTGAAATGTTTTTTTTTTCCCACAATAATGCCTCTTGTACATCGTCTTATTATCTTTTGGGAGACACCTATGTCATTTCCCGTCAAAAGATTACTTGCTGGTTGAATAAAAGTAACTTTAAGTCAAAATTTGCCAGGGGTATGAATAATTATGGACAGCACTGTATATATAAATATATATATATATGTATATTGGGCCCATACAGGCCATACAGGGCCAACATACAGGGAGTGCAGAATTATTAGGCAAATGAGTATTTTGACCACATCATCCTCTTTATGCATGTTGTCTTACTCCAAGCTGTATAGGCTCGAAAGCCTACTACAAATTAAGCATATTAGGTGATGTGCATCTCTGTAATGAGAAGGGGTGTGGTCTAATGACATCAACACCCTATATCAGGTGTGCATAATTATTAGGCAACTTCCTATCCTTTGGCAAAATGGGTCAAAAGAAGGACTTGACAGGCTCAGAAAAGTCAAAAATAGTGAGATATCTTGCAGAGGGATGCAGCACTCTTAAAATTGCAAAGCTTCTGAAGCGTGATCATCGAACAATCAAGCGTTTCATTCAAAATAGTCAACAGGGTCGCAAGAAGCGTGTGGAAAAACCAAGGCGCAAAATAACTGCCCATGAACTGAGAAAAGTCAAGCATGCAGCTGCCAAGATGCCACTTGCCACCAGTTTGGCCATATTTCAGAGCTGCAACATCACTGGAGTGCCCAAAAGCACAAGGTGTGCAATACTCAGAGACATGGCCAAGGTAAGAAAGGCTGAAAGACGACCACCACTGAACAAGACACACAAGCTGAAACGTCAAGACTGGGCCAAGAAATATCTCAAGACTGATTTTTCTAAGGTTTTATGGACTGATGAAATGAGAGTGAGTCTTGATGGGCCAGATGGATGGGCCCGTGGCTGGATTGGTAAAGGGCAGAGAGCTCCAGTCCGACTCAGACGCCAGCAAGGTGGAGGTGGAGTACTGGTTTGGGCTGGTATCATCAAAGATGAGCTTGTGGGGCCTTTTCGGGTTGAGGATGGAGTCAAGCTCAACTCCCAGTCCTATTGCCAGTTTCTGGAAGACACCTTCTTCAAGCAGTGGTACAGGAAGAAGTCTGCATCCTTCAAGAAAAACATGATTTTCATGCAGGACAATGCTCCATCACACGCGTCCAAGTACTCCACAGCGTGGCTGGCAAGAAAGGGTATAAAAAAAGAAAATCTAATGACATGGTCTCCTTGTTCACCTGATCTGAACCCCATTGAGAACCTGTGGTCCATCATCAAATGTGAGATTTACAAGGAGGGAAAACAGTACACCTCTCTGAACAGTGTCTGGGAGGCTGTGGTTGCTGCTGCACACAATGTTGATGGTGAACAGATCAAAACACTGACAGAATCCATGGATGGCAGGCTTTTGAGTGTCCTTGCAAAGAAAGGTGGCTATATTGGTCCCTGATTTGTTTTTGTTTTGTTTTTGAATGTCAGAAATGTATATTTGTGAATGCTGAGATGTTATATTGGTTTCACTGGTAAAAATAAATAATTGAAATGAGAATATATTTGTTTTTTGTTAAGTTGCCTAATAATTATGCACAGTAATAGTCACCTGCACACACAGATATCCCCCTAAAATAGCTAAAACTAAAAACAAACTAAAAACTACTTCCAAAAATATTCAGCTTTGATATTAATGAGTTTTTTTGGGTTCATTGAGAACATGGTTGTTGTTCAATAATAAAATTAATCCTCAAAAATACAACTTGCCTAATAATTCTGCACTCCCTGTATATATATATGTTAGACATATATACATATATATACATTTAAATTTCCCCCTTCCCTCTACAGAAAGCATGAATGATTTATTCCAGAAACAGCATAACAATTGTTCATTTACCCCATGTAAGTGGAAGAATGGGCCTGAGTTGCAATACCCCCACACAACCTGTGAATAGCTTTGGCACTGTTTTCTTTTTTTAATAACTAGCATTGTTTTTTTCTAATCTGGTAAACTCTTTTAAAGTTATAGAAAGGTCTCAATTGACATACTGGAGCTGGGTAGCTGGATGTGCTCACCTCAAGCTCTCATTTCTAAAATAATACTTTTATTTCTATATACCTAAACAAAAACAAATGAAAGCAGCACAGCAGAAAAAACGTAAATGGTGTGCCTGCAGCTATTGAGACAATCCCGTATCCAAAAGTTGCATAAAGAGGAAAATTCTACGGCACTCCTAGGGTTGTGATTAAAAATAGTGTTCTTTTTTTCACCAGCGTGACGTTTCAGTCCACTCACTGGGACTTTTCTCAAGCAGTGATACATAACAATGGTGCTGGGTATATATACATATAGGCTAAACGATATAATTAATATTAATACATCATTATCAGAAAAATCATAAAAACATTTAAAACACAATATAAATTCATGTGATACTCCCTACCAATCCCTAATGTGATGATGTATAATTCTCATTAATATTCACATAACATAATTATAGCCATATACATAAATCCTCCATCAAGTGACATAATTGATATATTAAAAACTCATGTGCACATCTTAATTAAAAACAAAATTGAGAGCATAGCAGATTACTAACCAGCATGGAAACCCCACATGCGTTTGGCATCAAACAAAGCCAACTGCACATGCGTGTAAGTAAAGTAAATAACTTGTGAAGCGCAGGAAGCGGTACTGAGGTGGAACACACACGCGGCTGTCAGCTGACCATCATGTGAGCGCAATCCACCACATGACTGCTCTCCCCGGCATACTTGGGCTCACGTCATTGATCTCCTCTCACTAGAAATGTACATCTTGTGTGCACTACTAGAAACAATTACTTTTAAAGTAAGCTATCATTATATAATATATTACTAGCCAGAGGGAGAGAAAGGAGATGTATGTATATGTGTAAATACGGAGATACCCCCAAGTACCATCACATAATTATATGCAGATAGACATGGGGGATAGCCACATTGGCCGTTCAGTATCCAGAGACTGGACACCAAATCCGACCCATGTAAGCTACCATTCTCCTATAGGAAAATATAGTATCATAGGGGAATAATGGACATCGATACAGGTCATGTACCCCGTCCCTATTTATGCCCCAAACTATTTGCAGACCCCTGATCCAAATCTTAGACCACTGGGCCTGTGATAAATTAATCCCCACAAGAACTAAGTACAAAAGAAATCACATTTTACTCCCAATAATTCTCCCACTGTCTAAAAAGATGTAAAAAAATATAAAAGATATTATCATAACATAGGCACCCACAATAAACATAGGAGACTAACATCAATGTCGTGTGCCATAATTTAAATTAGTATTCCTTTTTCATAAATAATATTCACAGGATCAATGCTGGTTTTACAAGTAATATTTCTGCTGTCCAACAATTCTGCAAGAGAAAATAAAAATATCTTAGTATATTAGTATATTCAAACATCGTATTTATAGCACCATATATCGAATACTACACATTCTATGTAGCGGTCAGAGCGGATTAAAATGCAAAAGTAGATAATTAAGTAAACATCCATGGTTTATTGTCCACATTCAAGCCATGGGGAAGTAATGTATTTAGTTTAGTTATCCACTAAATGTCACGCCTCTTCAAACTGATTGTCCTATTTCCATCTTTACGGGAGATAGGATATGATCCACCAACATATGCTTGAGTTCACTTTCCCTATGTCCATAATCTATGAAGTGTTTTGACACAGGTAGATCCATCCGTCCTTTTCGGATGGTATACCTATGTTTATTCAACCTTGTTTTAAAATCCAAGGTTGTCTCACCCACGTATAATAGTGGACAGGGAGTCCATAGTACATAAATCACGTATGTGGAGTCACATGTTAAAAAAGGATTTAACTATATTTTTGTAAGGAGGATGGATCAGTAAAGATCCCTTTTTGTACATATTTACAGTTGATGCAGTTTAAACATGAAAATCAACTTTTTTTTCGGGTTGAAAGAAATGTCTGTTGTACACTTTTTTGGGGACCAATATCAGCATGAACCAATTTATCACACAGATTCAGTGGTCTGCGGTAGGACATTAATGGCAAATTGCCAAACTCCTCAATATCTTCAAGGCTATTTTAAACAATGGACCAGTGTTTATTAATACTTTTCCTGATATTTGAACTATTTTGGGAAAATGTAGTCACTATAGGGATCCTGTCCTCACGTTGTAATCTATGCTTTTTTTTATAAAGAAGATCTATCAATCGTTTTCATGACTGTCTCTGGGAAATCCACGGTCCTTAAATGTCTGTACCATTGTGTCTAATATCTTGTCCAAACAGTCAACGTCACTAACTATACATTTAGCGTGTAAAAACTGACTAAAAGGTAAAAGTGATTTTACCATAGTTCTTGGATGCACACTATAATAACGTAAAATGGTATTTCTGTCCGTAGGGTTCACATAAACGTCAGTATGTATTACATTACCTTTTAACATAATAAGAACATCCAGAAATTTGATTTCATTCTCTGAATGTTCCAACGTAAATTTGATATCATTATCAATGGTATTTAAAAATAAAAAGAACTCAAGAAGATCTGTTTCTGTACCTGTCCAAATGAGGAAGGTGTCCTCGATGTATAGCCACCACCTCAACACATACTTAAAGTGGTGGGATACATAGACGCACTATTTTTTTGGGGGGGGAATGGAAGAAGGGGATAGAACAGTTCAGAAGGAAAGGTGAAGGGTAAAAAATATACATAAACCTCTCAAATGTATGTATACTAATGCCAGAAGCCTGACTAATAAAACTGGGGAACTGAAATTAGTGATGTGTGAAGAGAACTATGACATAGCGGGAATAACTGAGACATGGCTGGATGATAGCTATGACTGGGCAGTTAATGTGAAAGGTTACAGTCCTAGAAAGGATTGTCAAAACCGGAGAGGGGGAGGGGTCTGCCTTTTTGTAAAGTCCTGTCTAAAGCCCACACTCCTTGAAGATATAAGTAAGGGACATGAACATGTAGAGTCACTGTGGGTAAAGATACATGGAGATAAAAACAATAATAAATTACTAATAGGAGTTTAATATAAACCACCTAATATACCAGAGTCCACAGAAAATCTACTACTAAATGAGATAGACAATCAAATCATAATGAGGTGGTTATTATGGGGGACTTTAACTATCCAGATCTAGACTGGGAAACTAAAAGCTGTATATCCCATAAAGGAAACAGGTTCTTGGAAATAAGCAAAGACAATACCTCTCCCAACTGGTTCAGGACCTGACTAGAGGGACGGCCATACTGGACTTAGTATTAACCAATAGGCCTGACAGAACAACAGACGTGCAGGTTGAGGGACACCTGGGAAATAGTGGCCATAAAGTAATAACCTTCCAATTATCATTCAAAAGAGCGTTTCTACAGAGGAGGAACAAAAATACCAAACTTCAAAAAAGCAAAATTTAGCCAACTAAGAGAGGCCATAGGCCTAACTAACTGGGACAAAGTCTTCAAAAATAAAAATACTGCCACAAAATGGGATATCTTTAAAAGCATCCTAAAATCTCATTGTGAGAGGTACATACCATATGGGAATAAAAGGTTAAGGAACAAAAAGAAACCAATGTGGATAAACAGAACTGTAAAGAAAGCAATAAAAGACAAAAAGAAAGCATATAAATCACTAAAACAGGAGGGTAGCGAGGAAGCACTGAAAAACTATAAGGAAACTATAGGCCGGTAAGTTTAACATCTGTTGTAGGAAAACTGTTGAAGGTTTTCTAAGAGATGCTATCTTAGAGCATCTGAATGGAAATAAGCAAATAACGCCATATCAGCATGGCTTCATGAGGGATCGGTCATGCCAAACTAATTTAATCAGTTTCTATGTGGAGATAAGTTCTAGACTTAACAGTGGATAGATGTCGTATATCTGGACTTCTCTAAAGCATTTGACACTGTACCACATAAAAGGTTAGTATATAAAATGAGAATGTTTGGACTGGGGGAAAATGTCTGTATGTGGGTAAGTAACTGGCTGAGTGATAGAAAACAGAGGGTGGTCATTAACGGTACATACTCAGATTGGGTCACTGTCACTAGTGGGGTACCTCAGAGGTCAGTATTGGGCCCTATTCTCTTCAATATATTTATTAATGATCTTGTAGAAGGCCTGCACAGTAAAATATAAATTTTCGCAGATGACACTAAACTGTGTAAAGTAATTAACACTGAAGAGGACAGTATACTACTACAGAGGGATCTGGATAGATTGGAGGCTTCGGCAGAGAAGTGGCAGATGAGGTTTAACACTGACAAATGTAAAATGATGCACATGGGAAGGAATAATGCAAGTCACCCGTACATACTAAATGGTAAAACACTAGGTAACACTGACATGGAAAAGGATATAGGAATTTTAATAAACAGCAAACTAAGCTGTAAAAACAAGTGTCAGGCAGCTGCTGCCAAGGCCAATAAGACAATGGGCTGAATCAAAAGGGGCATAGATGCTCGTGATAAGAACATAGTCCTACCACTTTACAAGTCGCTAGTCATACCACACATGGAGTACTGTCTACAGTTCTGGGCTTCTGTGAACAAGGCAGATATAGCAGAGCAGGAGAGGGTCCAGAGGAGGGCAACTCTGGAATTGGGCAACTACAGTACCCTGGAAGATTATCAAAATTAGGGTTATTCACTTTAGAAAAAAAGACCACTGAGGGGAGATCTAATTACTATGTATAAATATATCAGGGGTCAGTACAGAGATCTCTCCCATCATCTATTTATCCCCAGGACTGTGACGAGGGGACATCCTCTGCGTCTGGAGGAAAGAAGGTTTGTACACCAACAAAGAAGAGGATTCTTTACCGTAAGAGCAGTGAGACTATGGAACTCTCTGCCTGAGGAGGTGGTGATGGTGAGTACAATAAAGGATTTCAAGAGGGGCCTGGATGTATTTCTGGAGCATAATAATATTACAGGCTATAGCTACTAGAGAGGGGTCGTTGATCCAGGGAGTTATTCTGATTGCCTGATTGGAGTCGGGAAGGAATTTTTTATTCCCCTAAAGTGGGGGAAATTGGCTTCTACCTTACAGGTTTTTTTTTTTGGGCATCCTCTGGATCAACTTGCTGGGTGACAGGCCTAACTGGATGGACAAATGTTTTTTTTTTCGGCCTTATGTACTATGTTATCTACTCAAGACAGGCGATGGCCATGTTCGCGTACGTGGGCGTGACATTTGTCCCCCTCATCTGCATATAGTATTGGTCAGTACTGTGTGTAATAGTGTCAACAAGAAAACCTGACACCCTAAATAATATTGTGAATGTCTACGTGCATTTTTTCCAACTTCCAAACCAAAGTCGTGCCGAATTGAAGTGTATAGGCTTGCAGCATCCAGGGAAGCCAAAATGGCCACTGGTGGAATACTCACTTCACTCAAATTTTTCAAAAAGTCGGCCGAGTCTTGGAAATATGATTTAGCTGTGACCATATAAATACATAAGACTTTATCCAAAAAGATAGAAATATTGCTGATTATAGAACCCCTGCCAGAGACGCTAGTTGCTGGTTAGTTATCTGCTATGCTCTCAATTTTGTTTTAAATTAAGCTGTGCACATGGGTTTTTAATATATCAATTATGTCACTTGATGGAGGATTTATGTATATGGATATAATTATGTTATGTGAATATTAATGAGAATTATGCATCATCACATTAGGGATTGATAGGGAGTATCACATGAATTTATATTGTGTTTTAAATCATGTTTTTTATGAATTTTCTGATAATTATGTATTATTATTAATTATCTAGTTTACCTATTTATATGTACCCAGCACCATTGTAATGTATCACTGCTTGAGAAAAGTCCCATTGAGAGGACTGAAACGTCGCAGTGGTGAATAAAGAACACTATTTTTAATCACAACCCTGGGAGTGCCGTATATATATATATATATATATATTTTTTTTTTTTTATTATTATTGTTTTTTTGCAGTATTGTCTTGCAATTAAGCTTAATAAATGTTTTACTGATACATATAACCTAAACATCTGCCTAAAGGACACTCTTTTTTATATATATTTGGCAAATGAAGTCAATGAGCCAGTTTGCGTTCAGTATATGAAGTCACAGGTATATGTTATTCAGGGGCGTAGCGTGGGGGGGGCCGGAGGGGCCGTTGCCCCGGGCGCCAAATTGCAGGGGGCGCCAGGCATCCGAAATTTCAATGAGGGCTACGGGAGCCTATGGCTCCCGTCCCCTCCGTTATGCCCCATAGGCTTCAGGCCACTAGGCCTGAAGCCTATAAGGCAGTAGAGGCGAGCGACGCAGGACTCGGTCACGATAACCTCACTGTGACCTCCTGCGTCGGGTCTCGCGAGATGACGCGATGACGCGGCGCAGGAAGGCACAGTGAGGCGTTCGTGACCGCCTGCGGCCTGCGGCGGGAACAAGCGGGGATGGAGATAGGTAAGTATTTTTTTTTATGTTAACTTACCTAATTGCAGAGGCTCTGGCGGCAGTATGGGGGGTGGGAAAGGAGAGGAGAAGAGAAGAGAGGACTGGAGCAGAAAGGCTTCACAGGCATTGGCACAGCAATAAGAGGGGCGATTATATTAGCAAAGAGGGGGGCCAGTACATTAATAACAGAGGGGCCAGTACATTAATAACAGAGGGCCAGTACATTAATAACAGAGGGGCCAGTATATTAATAACAGAGGGGCCAGTACATTAATAACAGAGGGGCCAGTACATTAATAACAGAGGGGCCAGTACATTAATAACAGAGGGGCCAGTACATTAATAACAGAGGGGCCAGTACATTAATAAAAGAGGGGCCAGTACATTAATAACAGAGGGGCCAGTACATTAATAACAGAGGGGCCAGTACATTAATAACAGAGGGGCCAGTACATTATTAATAAAAAGAGGGCCATTATATTAATAATAAAGAGGGGGCCAGTACATTATTAATAAAAAGAGGGCCATTATATTAATAATAAAGAGGGGGCCAGTACATTATTATTATTAATGTAATGACCCCCTCTTCATTATTAATGTAATGACCCCCTCTTTATTATTAATATAATGGCCCCCTCTTTATTATTAATGTACTGGCCCCCTTTTTATTATTAATGTACTGGCCCCCTTTTTATTAATAATGTAATGGCCCCTCTTTATTATTAATAATGTACTGGCCCCCTTTTTATTATTAATGTACTGGCCCCCTTTTTATTAATAATGTAATGGCCCCTCTTTATTATTATTAATGTAATGGCCCCCTTTTTATTAATAATGTAATGGCCCCTCTTTATTATTAATGTAATGGCCCCTCTTTATTATTAATATAATGGCCCCCTCTTTATTATTAATGTACTGGCCCCCTTTTTATTATTAATGTACTGGCCCCCTTTTTATTAATAATGTAATGGCCCCTCTTTATTATTAATAATGTAATGGCCCCCTTTTTATTAATAATGTAATGGCCCCTCTTTATTATTAATGTAATGGCCCCTCTTCATTATTAATATAATGACCCCATCTTTGTTATGAATGTAATGACCCCCTCTTTATTATTAATGTAATGACCCCCTCTTTATTATTAATGTAATGACCCCCTCTTTGCTAATATAATGGCCCCCTCTTTGTTATTAAAGAGGGGGCCAGTACATTAATAATAAAGAGGGGGCCAGTACATTAATAATAAAGAGGGGGCCATTATAATATACAGGGGGAATGAAAGCTATCTGTCTGGCTCTAGCTCAGTATTGGGGGGCAGCAGGATGACAGTGTTGAAGGAAGGAGAGCATGATAGTAAAGTGAGGAACCTAAATTTTTTTCGGTGAAACTCTGCAGAGACGAGAAGCGGCTGAAAGAAGTTATCATGGCGGTCTTATCTCTGAATGAAGACGTCGAGGAGAGTCTACATCACAGGAGACGTCACTGGATGTAACAGGTATGGTGCGGTATTCTACTGTAATAATAATGTCCATCCACATATCTGTTTCATGGTAGGGTTGGGGGAGAAGATTGAGAATTTGGCCCACCCTGCCGCATTCTGGCCCCAGACTTCAGGTCACACTGTACGTGTTCAGAATTCTGGGGCCTCACACCCATCTACTACATTATCTGTACTCAGAGAGTTATCTCTGTGTTATCTGAGGTGTAACATAGGACTGCTAGTGATCTACTACAGTATCTGTTAAAAGTGGCGTGCCTGGGGTAGGCGCGGGGGGGGGGGGGGGCGCAATTTTTGGCTTGCCCCGGGTGCTGGCAACCCACGCTACGCCACTGATGTTATTCCTAAGGGGAGTTATCCCATACCCAATTATTTAACTTTTTATTTTTTCTTCATGAGTTTCCCTTATCAACGCTAATGGTTAAATTGCAGATAGGAGAATCCAGTTAACAGTTTCCACAAGTATTTTCAGAAAATAAACCCACAGTGCTAGCAGTCAGCTTACCAGCAGAGCAAAGTACTGTAAGTCAATTATTAGGCTATTCATAGGTATTTTTTCATGAATTAGGTCATAGTTCAAGTTGTTTCCCTCAAATAAGACACATTTTCTTAAATCAATACAGTTTGCTAATGCCATTGCAATAGATATAAGTCATAAAACTTCCAATTAAAGATCCTCACAGTACATAAAATAATTTTAGAACAATCATGTAGCAAAGAACATTGAAAGCCAATAATATTTTGATCAAGATATTTTTGCACTGCGTCCACCTTTTAGACAAGCAGAATCTGTAACCTATAATTCATGTTATAAAAAGAACGCTGTAGCTACAATAGTTTATTACAAAAGCACAGTTACTACTGTACATAAATTATCGGTTCTCAAAATGTCATGTCTATAGACTCTACAACATATAGAAATATACCCTGGACAGCCATAACATTTAAAACCACATGTCCTTTGACCTGCTGAGGACTGCACAAGATCTGTGAAGGTATCTTGTGGTATATGGCATCGAAATGTAAGATCTTAAGTCCTGCAAGTTGTGAGTTTAGACCTCCATGGATCAGAGCTTCTCTTCCAACAAGTTCAATTGGATTAAGATCTGTGGAATTTGGAGGTGCAGTGGAATGCCTGAACTCTTGTTATGGAAATGAGTACTGAAAACTATTGTGGAACCACTATACCGAGTAACTGGTTTGGCTGCATAAATGATAAATTGAACCGATTAACGAATATTTTGCTCATTCATTGGTAGTTCGGCAGCATCTTTTTGTTTACCGAGAGCGAGTGTTCATACAAACTTTCATTCCCCAATAATAGTCTTCCCAATAATAGTCCTGTGTAAATGTGCCTTTACTGTTCATATTTCTGTCATGAGCAATGCTGCTATGAAGAAGACCTTGTATGAATCCCAGTCACCAAGTCTCTACATCTACACAAAACTCCCACTATTTAATCCAGATAAGAAGCAGTTGTTGTATTTGCTCAATTGAATTCACACATGGTTTCCATGACAACACAAAACCTGACAGAAATCAGAACATGACATGTCATCAAATTCTTTCTTCAGTCATCAATCCTCTAACTTCTAGCGATCTTGTCTCAGCATAGAAGTGAAATCCTAAGAACTGATCTTAATAAACATTAATGGTCCCTTTGAATTCCCTTCTGGTCAGTCATATTTAATTAATGCAACATGTCATAAGAGTAATAGTAACAGCCTAATTTATGTATTTAGAGTGGCATTTAATTTTAGCAATACATTAGTTGTAAACTGTTTGAATGGGCTGTATCTTTTTGGAGACCCTTTATATATACCTTACAGTGCACATGAAGGTAATATAAGGTGTCCCCCAGTCAGATCTCTTCTAGCCAGAGCTGTGATATGTGCCAAGAAAGACACCCATTGACATAAATACACAGGTTGCCCCATACATAAAATGGGTTGTCAAAAAGAGACAATCCCCTATGACTATAACTAGAGATGAGCGAATCAAAGCTAACAAAGTGCAATTAGTTTAGAATTTCAGGAAAAATTTGACTCAGCACGAATGTGAATCTTCATGTTTCGTGGCAACGAATCGCATTTTTCCTAAAATGGCGGCTACATGTGTTAGGACTGAGGACAAGGGGCAAGGAACTCTGGGAAGGCGGGATCACCCAGAGTGACATGCCTGCATTCAGCCAATCAGCAGCCAGCCAGCCCTGTGATGTCACAGCCCTATAAATATGGCAGCCATTTATAATTCTGCCCTTTTCCAGACATCAGAGTGAAGGGACAGACGTGTGAAGGCGCTAGGGACAGCAATTGGAAAAACCTCATTGTGGAAAAAAAAAGACAGAAAAACTATTTATAAGTGCAGGGAATTAATAGGGAGGAATCATTTCACAGCATCTTAGTGCAGGGAGAGACGTCAGAAGGCGCTAGGCACAGTGCCATAAAAGCGATTTACAAGTGCAGGGAAAGAATATTTGGGGATCCAAATAGCCATTGGATAGCTCTGTCATTCCAGCTATTTGTTATTGGCTGCAAGTGCTATGTTGAAAAGCCTTTAGTGGCTTATATTTTTGTATCTTTATTATTTTATATCAGTACTACAAGAAAAATGTATATGCATTTCACTTCTGCAGTTATTTCTGTTGAAAGCGTTTAGGGGCGTATTTTAATAAAAAAAGAAAAATATATACGCACTGCACTGTTGCAGTTTTTTCTGGTCAAAGCGTATAGGGTCGCATTCCAGTACAACAAGAAAAATATGTTCTCAGTGCATTTCTTCAGTTAATTCTGGTGAAAGTGTATAGTGGCCTGTTTCAGTCCAACAAGAAAAATATATTCTCAGTTCACTTATTAGTTATTTCTGTTGAGGGCGTATAGCGCAGAGATGGCCTTGAGAGCTTTGAGCGTTCGCGTTCGCGATTCGACGAACATGTGAACATATGGCGATGTCCGCAGCACTATATTCTTTTGCATTGCACCAAACTTTGACCCATGACGCATCCATTATGTGGGACATGACAGCCAATTGAGACGTTTCAGCACATGGACACACCCCCACCCTATAACAGAACCCGACATGGGAGCCATTTTACGTTCTGTATTTTGCCTGTGTAGGGAGAGGTTGCTTTGTGGAGCAGGGACAGGCTGTTAGGGACACCAAATGCTAGCTAATAGGGCCACAAAAATCCTTTGTAGGACTTGTATAGGTGTGATATTGATAGGTATGATATACTGATGGGTGTGATATACTTATAATATACTTTCCAACATAGAAGTGCATTTGTATTGTGCAGCAGTTGTGTGCGGTTCTGCTGCAATACCGCAGCTATATAGAGGGACAAGCGCTATTGGAACAACTATTTGCAACGGGTGTGATATACCTGTTGTGTGCACCCTTTAAAGACACCACCACCACCACCACCATAGCCCCTCCACTCGAGTCAGAGGAATTTCTTTCCCATTTATTCCCAGACCTTACCAATATGCAGCCATTCTTTACATTGGATGAGGAAGAGGAGGTAGCAATGGCTGCCACACAGCGGTCTGACAGTACCCAGATCAGCCCAAGGAGGGTTGTCCCCGCTGTTGCTGCCTACTCTGAGATCTAAAAATGTCAGTGGTGGTGAAGGTGACGATGATGACATGTCGATGGATGTCATGTGGGTGCCCAAAAGAGAGGAAGAGTAGGGGAGTTCAGAGGGAGAGATGGAGCAGCAGAGAGGGAGAAGAAGGAGGAAAAGCAGGCAGAGATTGCAGGGAACAGTAGGCAAAAAGCAGACTGAAAATGTATCTGGAGCGAGCCATCCACCATGCACAGGCACTTCTGGCGCTCCTAGGACTCCGGCACATGGCTCTGCAGTGTTTTTTGGGTTTTTTAACGTTTCAGCTGCTGACAATAGTGTTGCCAACTTGCCATCTGCAGCCTTTGCTGTCAATGCATAAGTCGCGGTAAGCCCAACACTCACCTAGGGACGACCGCCTTAAGAAGGCACCTCATCTCTAATCACGAGCCCAGTGGGAGCAACGCCGTTAGAACTCACAAAGCCAAACTCCCGGCGCTCCACTTCCTGCCTCCTTTCCTTCTCCTCTCTCCTCCCATTTGTCCTCCACTCCACCTTCCACCATGCCATCATCACTTTCATCTGGCAGAAGGCAGGCTTCCATGGCCCAAATGTTTGAGCGCAAAAAGTTGACGACACTGGATAACCCTCTTGCCCAACGTCTGACAGCTGGCTTGTTGGAACTGCTAGCCCACCAATTACTGCAATATAAACTGGTGGACTTGGAGGCCTTTAGCAAATTTGTGGCCATTGACACACTGCAATGGAAGGTTCCCCGGAAGGAAATATTTCTCCCAGATGGGCATCCCTGAACCATATGGCCAAGATAATAGCTGTAGCAAACCCATTAATTCATCCAATAGCTTCAGGTACAGCAAAGGCATAAATCGTATTACTAAAGTGACATTGTTCTATTGTCATAGAATACATTTAAATTATTAATTTAAAAAAATGCAGGCTTAGGCTTAGGCCTCATGCACACAACCGTGGTTTGGGTCCGCATCCGAGCTGAAGTTTCTGCAGGTCGGATGTGGACTAATTCACTTAAATTGGGCCATGTTTTCACAACTAGGGTAAGGAGTAGGGACAGGAGGGATAAGGATGGACAAGGCTTAATAAATGGGTAAACATATGATATAGACTTATTACATGCAAATCGAGATATTTCAAGCCTTTATTTGTTATAATTTGGATGATTATGGCTTATAGCTTATGAAACCCTACAAGTCACAATTTTGAGGTACCCTTTGCTTAGGGGTTGTGGATTAATTAGCTGACTAGAGTGTGACACTTTGAGCCTAGAATATTAAACCTTTTCACAAATTTCTAATTTTAAGCTGCATTAATGCAATTCCTTTTCATTTGCATTACTGAAATAAATTAACTTTTACACGATATTCTAATTTTTCGAGTTTCACCTGTCTTGTCATTGTCTGTAGCTACTAGAGGCCTATTCATGCCAGGCAGGTTCCCCCAGAAGTATCTTGGTCGATCGACACTCTGTCATTGTGTCATCCTTTGGCTTCCTCATGCTGCTGCCGCCTCCACACTCCATCATTGTGCCACTCTGTGGCCTCCTGATTCTGCTGCCACCTCCACACTCTGTCATTGTGCTGCTCTGTGGTCTCCTCCTGATGCTGCTGCTGCCAACTCCAGACTCTGTTCTTGTGCTACTCTGTTGCCTACTCATGTTGCTTCCACCTCCAGACTCGGTCATTGTGCCACTCTGTTGCCTACTCATGCTGCTTTTACCTCCAGACTCGGTCATTGTGCCACTCTGTGGCCTATTCATGGTGCTGCCACCTCCAGACTCGGTTGTTGTGCCACTCTGTGGCCTGCTCATGGTGCTGCCACCTCCAGACTTGGCCGTTGTGGCACTCTGTTGCCTACTCATGCTGCTGCCATCTCCACACTATGTCACCTTGCCACTCTGTAGTATCCTGCTGCTGCTGCCATCCCCACATTATTTCACCTTACCACTCTGTGGTCTCCTCATGCTGCTGCCATATCCACACTATTTTAACTTGCCACTCTGTGGTATCCTGCTGCTCCTGCTGCCATCTCCACATTATGTCACCTTGCCACTCTGTGTTCTCACATGCTTCTGCCATCTCCACATTATGGCACCTTGCCACTCTGTGGTATCCTCATGCTGCTGCCATCTCCACATTATGTCACCTTGCCACTTTGTGTTCTCCTCATGCTGCTGCCATCTCCAAACTATGTCACCTTGCCAGTCTATGGCCTCTTCATGCTGCTGCCATATCCACACTATGTCACCTTGCCACTCTGTGGCTTCCTGATGCTGCCACCAGCTCCAAACTATGTCACCTTGCCACTCTGTGGTTTCCTCATGCTGCTGCCATCTCCACACTATGTCACCTTGCCACTTAGTGGTTTCCTCATGCTGCTGCCATCTCCACACTATGTCGCCTTGCCACTCTGTGGTTTCCGGATGCTGACACCACCTCCAAACTATGTCACCTTGCCACTCTGTGGTTTCCGGATTCTGCCGCCACCTCAAAACTATGTCACCTTGCCACTCGGTGACCTTATCATACTGCTGCCATCTACAGACTCTGTCATTGTGCTGCTCAGTGGCCTTCTCACGATGCTGCTGCTGCATCCACCACCTCCAGACTCTGTCATTGTGCCACTCTCAAAGTTTTTTTTTTTTTTTTTTAGTAATATTGATGGGTAACTGCAAAACTCATTTTTTCTGTATGAACTGAATTAAGTTGTGGCAAAAAAAAAAATTCTTTCAAATTAGATTTTTTAAGAAAAAATGTATTTTGCTGTATGAACCGAATTACGTCTTTTGAGGTCGTGTGACGTCTGAAAGTGTTAGGAAAATATATATTTTTAGACAACAAATATACAAAAATTACATGAAAACAATGACAACCTCCTGATGCTGCCGCCACCTCCAGACTCGGTAATTGTGCCACTCGGTGGCCTCCTCATACTGCCGCCACCTCCATACTCTGTCATTGTGCCACTTGGTGGCCTCCTCATACTGTTGTCAACTTCAGACTCTGTCATTATGCCACTCAATGGCCTCCTCATACTACTGTCAACTCCAGAACCTGTCATTGGGCCACTATGTGGTCTCCTCATGCTGCTTCCACCTCACCACTATGTCATAGGTCCACCCACTCTATGGACTTCTCATGCTGTTCCCACCCTCACCACTTCATGACTGGGCCACTATTTTGCCTTTCAGCCTGGCTGACATCATCATTTATTTGACCTTTCTTCTGATTTGTCAGAAGGAAGAAAAAATTAGACGCACAACGGATCATGTCTATGTAGCAGCTGTAAGGTCTGTATGGTCCCATCAGAATTAGCTTATGATTTGGTAGCCAAAAGCAGGAGTGGGTACAAAACACAGAAAACATGCAAATATTCCATTCACGTGTCATCTCTGTTTTAGATACACTCATGTTTTTTTTTGTTTGTTTTTTGGCATTAGCAATACTAATGGATTATTGAGCAAATTCTGGCCGACTGAAGGCGTATGCTCCACAGACAGGATCAGTTTTTGTGGGTTATTGTTCTAACGGTTCAGAGGAAAGTATCCTGTCTATGTAGCAGCTGTAAGGTCTGTATAGTCCCATCAGAATTGGCTTATGATTTGGTAGCCAAAAGCAGGAGTGGGTACAAAACACAAAAAACATGCAAATATTCCATTCACGTGTCATCTGTTTTTTGTGGGGGAAAGGCAAATTCATCAGTGACGTCAACAATAAATTTCTACTGACACTGTCTCCTCTCTGTCCGTGGGGCTCTACTTGTATAAGCGTTTAATAGAACTGGTTCTGTTGACAATGATGTGGAATCAGCTGGCGACAGTGTAAAAGGAGTGCACTTCTTCTTGGCGCTAACATCGACCTGTAAGGTGGAGTTCATACGTGAGTTATTTGGTCAGTTTTTCCCCCGTGACTGCCTAAATAAGTGAAGTGTGCAGTGATTCTAAGAGCGACGCCTGTCATCTACATGTAATACTGACTCACAGTATTATTTCACTACCAAAGCAGACTCCCAATGCGTGTTACTGCAAGGCACAGTGTTATACACCACTATAACGGCTCTCAGCAGCCAGGAAATTCGCTGCAAATATATTCGTATCAAATCAAATTTTTCCCGAAAAATTTGGCGAACCGCCGAAATTAATTATTACAAAATTTGCTCATCTCTAACTATAACCTTTGACCAACAAATGATTCATCATTAAGAAGATACAGGTCCTTCTCGAAAAATTAGCATATTGTGATAAAGTTCATTATTTTCTGTAATGTACTGATAAACATTAGACTTTCATATATTTTAGATTCATTACACACCAACTGAAGTAGTTCAAGCCTTTTATTGTTTTAATATTGATGATTTTGGCATACAGCTCATGAAAACCCAAATTTCCTATCTCAAAAAATTAGCATATTTCATCCGACCAATAAAAGAAAAGTGTTTTTAATACAAAAAAAGTCAACCTTCAAATAATTATGTTCAGTTATGCACTCAATACTTGGTCGGGAATCCTTTTGCAGAAATGACTGCTTCAATGCGGCGTGGCATGGAGGCAATCAGCCTGTGGCACTGCTGAGGTGTTATGGAGGCCCAGGATGCTTCGATAGCGGCCTTAAAGGGGTTGTCCGGGTTCAGAGCTGAACCCGGACATACCCTTATTTTCACCCCGGCAGCCCCCCTGAGCCTAGCATCGGAGCATCTCATGCTCCGATGCGCTCCCGTGCCCTGCGCTAGATCGCGCAGGGCACGGGCTCTTGTGTTTACAATAACACACTGCCGGGCGGTAACTTCCGCCCAGCAGTGTGTTCGGTGACGTCACCGGCTCTGAGGGGCGGGCTTTAGCTCTGCCCTAGCCGTTTTACTGGCTAGGGCAGAGCCAAATCCCGCCCATCAGTGCCGGTGACGTCACCGGGGTTCCTGTCAGCCACATAGAGAGCCCCGGTACGTCACCGGAACTCTGAAAAATGCCTTTGCCCTGCGCGATTTAGCGCAGGGCAAAGGAGAGCATCGGAGCATGAACTGCTCCGATGCTCCTGTCAGGGGGGCTGCCTGGGTGAAAATGGAGGGCTGTCCAGGTTCAGCTCTGAACCTGGACAACCCCTTTAAGCTCATCCAGAGTGTTGGGTCTTGCGTCTCTCAACTTTCTCTTCCCAATATCTCACAGATTCTCTATGGGGTTCAGGTCAGGAGAGTTGGCAGGCCAATTGAGCACAGTAATACCATGGTCAGTAAACCATTTACCAGTGGTTTTGGCACTGTGAGCAGGTGCCAGGACGTGCTGAAAAATGAAATCTTCATCTCCATAAAGCTTTTCAGCAGATGGAAGCATGAAGTGCTCCAAAATCTCCTAATAGCTAGCTGCATTGACCCTGCCCTTGATAAAACACAGTGGACCAACACCAGCAGCTGTCATGGCACCCCAGACCATCACTGACTGTGGGTACTTGACACTGGACTTCAGGAATTTTGGCATTTCTCTCTCCCCAGTCTTCCTCCAGACTCTGGCACCTTGATTTCCGAATGACATGCAACAGTCCAGTGCTGCTTCTCTGTAGCCCAGGTCAGGCGCTTCTGCCGCTGTTTCTGGTTCAAAAGTGGCTTGACCTGGGGAATGCGGCACCTGTAGCCCATTTCCTGCACATGCCTGTACACGGTGGCTCTGAATGTTTCTACTCCAGACTCAGTCCACTGCTTCCGCAGGTCCCCCAAGGTCTGGAATCGGTCCTTCTCCATAATCTTCCTCAGGGTCCGGTCACCTCTTCTCGTTGTGCAGCGTTTTCTGCCACACTTTTTCCTTCCCACAGACTTCCCACTGAGGTGCCTTGATACAGCACTCTGGGAACAGCCTATTCGTTCAGAAATTTCTTTCTGTGTCTTACCCTCTTGCTTGAGGGTGTCAATGATGGCCTTCTGGACAGCAGTCAGGTCGGCAGTCTTACCCATGATTGCGGTTTTGAGTAATGAACCAGGCTGGGAGTTTTTAAAAGCCTCAGGAATCTTTTGCAGGTGTTTAGAGTTAATTAGTTGATTCAGATGATTAGGTTAATAGCTTGTTTAGAGAACATTTTCATGATATGCTAATTTTTTGAGATAGGAATTTGGGGTTTTCATAAGCTGTATGCCAAAATCATCAATATTAAAACAATAAAAGGCTTGAACTACTTCAGTTGGTGTGTAATGAATCTAAAATATATGAAAGTCTAATGTTTATCAGTACATTACAGAAAATAATGAACTTTATCACAATATGCTAATTTTTTGAGAAGGACCTGTATGCATCTTGGAAGGTATGTTACAGTTTTTCTTCTTGACAACTTTTTTTTTTCCTTTTTGTAACCAAAACTGGCTGATACCTAGCTTTCTTCCAGTAACTTTTGAACAATAGTTTAAAAAATGATATCATACAGCTATATTTTTGATGTGTGCTCTTTTTTATCTCTGTGTAATTCTAACAATAATACTTTTATCTTGCACTTTGCTCAAACACGGTGCATTACTGTGACCACAATATTCAGCTCCTAAAAATCAATGTGATACAAAAAGGAAGGTTAATTGTTAGGGCAACCCCTGGATGATTTCCCTTGAATGGAACAAAAGGTTTTACTGAGAAAATGCATAACAGATTAAAGAAGAAGAAACAACAAAGACCCCTGAACTCCTGCTTGCTGTGTCCCCAACTGACAGTAGTAATTTTGTCTTTGGCTATTTTTTTCTAGAGTTTGTATTTTAGATATTTCTCAGTCATCATCCCAGTGTTGCCCAAATATGTAGTCAAGACATGTTTGCACCAGACTTTTTCAGGTGAAGTATCTTCTGGCCATAGAGTGAAACCACATATGTACATTCTCCTGTAGGGCTTTTCAAATGGTGACCATACCCCTTCAATAGCTGTCAGACAAATGCTTTATGGCCACCAAACTCCATACTTATGTATGCTTAGTTTAGTCCAACATTTATCTATTTTCAGATGCAATAATGGATAAAGCCACTGCTTGACACTTGGTGGTGGTCTTATCCCCTCCCAAAACAAAAGGATCCGACAATCATATTCAGTGTGACCGATCCTTCTTTCCCTGACATTATCTATCAGGGAAGTGTCGGGAGGACCATATACATATTGAATAGTCAGCTGGCTCGGCAGGTTTGGCCAACAATAATCTAATGTTTGGGGGTCTTGACTTTTTTCAAGTCATTAAATGTACTTGTTCAAAAAAAAAAAAATTAAAACATTTGTGTATCCTCACTAGAAATGGTAAATAGCAAAAGTTTCCCTGATCAATAATATACACATAGAATCAGTAAATTAAAGGGGTATTATGGTTTCAGGAAAAACATGAATGACTCCAAGCAGAGATCTTAAAGACCATAAGCAATGGATACACACAGCTTATTGGAAATTGTAAAATTTTCCTTTATACAATAAATAAACATTATTTCCTGAAAACATACTACGATCATAAAAACACTTATAGCCGTGTGCATGAGCCCTTTGCCCATAGTACATTGCTGTTGCCCATACGTCCTCTTGGCTCTTATATACAGTACAATACACACCAGTGTAATACCCATTTACTTACAACTGAATTTCTTAACTACATATAATTTCATTTTTAAACTTAATCTAACTATTTCTATGCTGTAGCATAATATATTTGAATTTGGGAAGCATGTTTATTAATTTTTTATTTTTTTTTTGCTCCAAGGCATTAGTATGTGTCTGTTTTGAAGGAAATGGAAATAAATGTTAAGACTTATTAGGAAAACTCATGCAGCTAGTCAAATTAAGAACAATGATTGCAATATTAAACAACTGATTAACCGTGACACATCAGTCGTTATTTATTTCATCTCACTTAATTGCACCTTGTCCTGGAGGACATCTTGTAAACCCACGTAAAGAACAGTAGACCGTCTCTCTTTGATGAATGTGTGTGTAAATCAAACACTGTAGATTTACTAAGTATCTTTTACAGAGGATGAAAAACTGGCTTGAGAATGAACGTTAAGCATATTGAAATAGCTAAAGTTATAAATCTAGAAATATGATAACTACAATGCGCATAATAACCAAAAAGCCATTCGATTCGCTATCACTCTCCACTTGGCACTATATTAGTCACTGCTTATTTACATTTGCACTTAGTAAATTACCCCTGTTTGTGCAGAAATGTAATGGAAACACGGCAAAAAGTATACTGATATTACCATTTTCTTCACCTCAACATGAACGGAGTTGATGTTCAATGTTGACGCTACAAATATATCTAAAACTGACTATCAATATGTGGAGATCATCTGATCACTGACAGGTCTAATAAATAAGAACATAAGCACATGGGTAATTGGCCACTAGCTGCAAAGCATCATAAATCTTCTTCATAGACAACAATAAAATGGCTACTCTATTACCATACTGTATGCTATATCAGCATTAACAACATGTTGTTGGAAAGCAATAGATGTACCTCTAAAAAATGCAGGACTTTGCCCTGCAATTAAAGTTGTATGTACTACATTCAATAAAACTATTAAGGAAGACTATATCAAATTAGTGCATGGTCTGCCTCCATTACCATTTTGCTATATTTTATTACAAAAATGATGGCACACTCCTACTACTCAACCACAACTATATGGTTTCTATAACTTGTATTTATGAAACAGTCTAAAGCAGCCACATTCAAGAATGTCTACCACCCAGTGCTAAAACTTAGCTGATCTCTTAAATGTTATTATTCTTTTAGTCTGCACAATATTTCACTTGCTAGGGCAGCATCCTTGCCATTTTAATGTGTGGAATTCCCATACATCCTTACAGCATGTCTTCTGCCTATATTGTATTACATGTACAAAGGCAAGTACCAAGGTTTTCTAGGACAGTATTCTCTGGTGGACCCCATAATAAAACAGGGCCCCTGAGCAGAAGACAATCTCATTTGAAGCTGACCTTGGAACCAATAACTGGATCAGGGGTGGACATACCACGTGTGCAGCCTGAGCAGATGTACAAGAACCTACCACCACCATGCTTCCTAATGTCTACTCTATCATATGTAAAGGATTGTTAACTGTTGTCATAGCTTTAATTGGTGAATTAAAACCTGCAAATTTGTATACTATTAAAGCCTCATTCACATGTCAGTGTTCAGTCTGTGATTTCAATGAAAACCAGGTGCGGCTCTAAACACAGAACAGGTACAGATCTTTCCTTTATACCTTATGTCTGTGGAGGCTCCAATCCTGGTTTTGGATCACAATCACTGATGGGAAAACACTGACGTGTGAATGAGTCCTAAGTCCTTCATGCTCAATAATGCCATGAAAGCTAACTAAATAGTCCAGTATAAGAGAGGGTGGGCCCTTGGAGACAGTTCCTCTGGTGGGCCCAAAAAACTTCAGTCTGATACTGTCAAGTAGTTAAAGTTAGAAATCCTTAAATTAGAGCCCCATACAGTTTATAAACCAGCAATATATTTTCTTAATTTGCCTTATTCAATAGAAAGCAAAAGTAACTCGAATTATGTAGTAAGATGTGTATTTTTTCAACACTATGGGCCTCATTTATCAAAAGTGACAGTAAAAATGCCTTGTGTCCTATAGAACCAATCACAGTTCAGCTTTCATTTTTCTACAACAGTTTAAGAAATGAAAACAGAGCTGTGATTGAATAATTTATTGATTGATTGATTGATTGCTAGGGGAAATAAGTCTGTTTTCCTGTCAGAAACGTTTGGTAATTGAGGCTTAATATTTTAAGTTAGGTCTCCAGAAGATCATTTAGTTATATAATTGGAAATATATTTTAAGACACTTTCAAAATACATAGGGGGAGAGTTATCAAAACTGGTGTAATGGAAATCTAGCTTAGTTGCCCATAGCAACCAATCAGATTTCATCTTTCATTTTCCAAAGGAGCTCTGAAAATGGAAAGGTTGAATCTCATTGGTTGCTATGGGCAAGTCAGTTTCCCTTTACACCAGTTTTGATAAATCTTCCTCCATAGACTTTAGAAACATAATGGAAAAATGTATGCATCTCTACTCACTACATGTAATGAAGCGGGGAATAAATCCCTCATTTTTTTGATAATGTAATGAAAAAAGCCATGTATCTCAGGCTAAGGAAGGCATGGTGACAACATCTTATGATGTGAGTCACGGCAACACAAGCTCAATAGCTCCCTATGGAAATCTTGTTGTGTGTCGGTTTTACATTAGAAATTATAATGGAAAAACATTGATACAGTATTTTCTATGTAAACACTAGAAGCACGCATGTTTTGTCACGTACACACTTTTTCATTTAATGTGTAGGAAATTGCATTATTCATAATTGCATGATCACTGTTTGCTTAAGTAGACATACAGTACAATAAAGAATAAGTGAAATGTGTTTGGTAGCTTGAATAAACTAACAATTAGGGGGATGAGAGTTTTCATTACATTACTGTGAAAATCAGGAAGAAACTGAGCAGAATATTAAAAGCCCTTGCCTTGAATAAAATGATTATAATGATAAGGCAGCCCTAACCATGCAATTTTATGCAAACCAAAACCATTATGGGACTGAAACCCTATTAGAGTATTACATGTTGTAAGGAATTGTATACAAATTGCTAAAAATGCAATAATATATTATTTTTAGGAATCAGTTTTGTTTTGATATGACTTATTTTTTTGCTACTTACTATCATACTAAAATGACTCGTATATAAAATCATAACTTGCAAGACGTCAGAGGTGTGCTCCACCTGAGTGCTCAGAGCTTGTTCACCAGATCTTGGACCTATGGACTCAAATCTGGAAAAGTGCAAATGCCTAGGGACCAGCTTTGTTGTCCCTAACCCAGTAGGCTGGAGGGCGTGCTCGTCAACAGGCAGTGTTGCCAGCATCTTATCTTATCCCCATGGCAACCAGGCTGACCAATCAAAGGCAAAGCCACTATGTCTGGCCCAATGATGCCACATGGGTCACATGACTCCTGGCGTCCCATGTGACTTGAAGGCGGTTAATTTTAACAGGCAACTGTTTGTGTTTTGCTGCTCTTCTGTTTTGCTGCTCTGATTACTGATGTCTGCCCAGACCTTGACTTTGCCTTTGCTTAGTGATTTGAACCCTGACATGACCTCTAATATTGGACCCGGGTTGGTATTGTAATTCTCTTGCTTTCTGATTAGGCTCTGTTGTACTCTCCTGGTTTTGACCCAGTCTTTGCTTTTATTTTCTTATGGACTCTCTTGATATTTTTTTGTGCCTGTCTGTCTTTTTTGTGCCTATTTTTTTTTTTTGTCCGTGGTACTCCCCACATACCGCAGCACTTACTGGTGCAGGGGATGTCGTCTAGTTGGGAGTTGTAACCTAGGGCAGATCACCTAAGTCGGTAGGGACTAAGGATTGGTTCACATCAGTGTTGTTGAATTCCGTTACAGGTTCTGTTATAACAGAGTTATAATGGAATTTAACTGAATTCTAGGACGGAATGCAAAACAGAGGCCTTTAAAACACATTACATTTTGCTCCATCCTAATAAATAGGCCTCATGCACACGACCGTTGTGTGCTTTGCAGTCTGCAAATTGCAGATCTGCAAAACACGAATGGCGTCCGTGTGTATTCCGCAATTTGCGGAACTGCACGAACAGCCATTAATATAACTGCCTATTCTTGTCCGCAAAACATGGAGAAGAATAGGACAGGTTATATTTTTTGGGCGGACCATAGAACGGAGCAACGGATGCAGACAGCACACGGAGTGCTGTCCGCATCTTTTGCGGCCCCATTGAAGTGGTCAAAACTGCGGCTCGGCTGCGGACCAAAACAACGGCCGTGTGCATGAGGGGCAGATTACGGTTTCCGTTTGTTCCTGTTATACATAACGGAAAAGATAGTCCTGTCGACAGGATTATTTTTTCCGTCCTGCATAATGGTAACCAGACGGATCCGTTATGCCTGCCCATAGACTTCTCTTATAACGGACCAAAACGGAATGCCTCTTAAAGGCTTCTGTTTTGCATTCCGTCTACGAATTCCGTTATTTTCCGTTATAACTATGTTATAAGGAAAAGCAATAATGGAATGCATAACGGTGATGTGAACCCAGCCTAAGGGGTGCTCTGTTCCTACCAACTGAGACATTTGTCTGCTTAACAATTAAATGCATGCAGTGCTAGATTTATCTCTAGAGGTCATAGGCACAGATTGCATGGCACCTTAGTTTTCACATACTGTGGAGTAGATGGATACATGCAGCCGACGCTTCCTTCCCAACAATTTGCTGCTCATTGCACCATGTAAATGCAGCTTCATACCCATTAAGAAGGCCCCACCTTAAGTGCCATGCCAGAGGCTATAAGCACAGATTGACTGGCACTGTAGAGTTAATTAAGCCTCACCTTCAATCATGTATGTTTTAAAATATTTGTCTGTTATTACAAAATGAAAGAGTACATACCATGCTTCTCACAACATTTAACAACCTGTGCGGCCTCCCCCATGTCCCTCACTGGATGTACTGACTAAAATCAGCCAGAATGTGGCCAATCAATCATCAGTTGTATCATATGAATGAACAATCCAATCAACCACATGCCCAAAGAAACTGAAAGATCAGGTAGAAAGTTTAAAAACGTTTTAGCTGACAATGGCAAAAAAAAAAAATCTAAACTGACAGATCTCAGCTCTGCCATTGACCGTCATGAACAATGGTTGGTCAAAATGGTTCAAATTGTCCATTTCAGCAGAATTTTCCCTTATGTGTATGGGAAGCTTTACTTCCATAGCCCTGAGATTGAATGATTCACAAATAAATACATATTTAAAATTGTATATGAATGTACACAGTTCTTTGCATTCATACAGTATGTAATTTACTCTTCAGTTGACACCTTGCTTTAGGGTCACCTTTAGTCATAAACACATTGAACACACAGATAAATATGGCCTTGAACATAAATGCTTTGTTCAGTTTCAAAGAGCAAGGCATCTATTGTGTATTTCATATTACTAGGTCCCAATGACAGAATGAGATCAACTAAATAGCCAGGGAAAAGGAATTGCATAATGGTTTACCAGAAACTGCAAGAGTTGTATTTTTGTATATAGCAGAGCCTACTGTGAGAGTCCACCTAATTAAAGAAACATAAACCTCGCAGATCCAATCTAATAGGATCACTTAGCCAATATTTCAAAAAAGAGGGAATCTTGAAAAAAAACATGATGCTAAAAAGAGCATGCCATAGCTTAAATGAATAGGTGGTAGATTTTTTGTGAAAATCATCATTTCAACATTTTCCAAGATTACTCATCAGATTTTCTGGTCTTTTGTTCTACATTAATATTATAGGATGGCAAAAGAAAAAAAAAAGGGTTCAATAAAAACAAACCAATGTGTTTTTCATAATTTCATAATGAAAAGGAAGCAAGATATAATCACTTACAGTTGAAGTGATAAGTTTACATGCACTTTAATCACATTCATTAAAAACTCCTGACATTTAATCCTAGTACACATTTCCTCTCTTAGGTCAGTTAGGATCACAACTAAACTGTATTTCGAGAATGTGAAATGTCAGAATAAGACTAGAGGCAATGATTTATTTCACTTTGTATTTCTTTCATCACATTCCTGGTGGCTCAAAAGAAAACATATACCAAGTTAACTGTGCCTTTAAATAACTTGGAAATTTTCAGAAAACAACATCATGATTTTAGAAGCTTCTAATAGGCTAATTGACATCATTTGAGTTATTTGGAGGTATACTTGTGGCAGTATTTTAAGTCCTGAAGGCCCCATGTTTCTCTCTTCAAATAATAATATGCAAGTTTAAACACCATAGAACCATGTAGCCAACAGTCATATTGTTAAGGAAGGATACAAATCTGTCTCCTAGAGATGAATGTACTTTAGGTGAAAAATACAAATCGATCCAAGAAGAACAGCAAACAACCTTGTGAAGATGCTAGAGGAAACAGGTACAACAGTATCTATATCAGCAGAAAAATGTGTCCCATATTGACCTGAACTGAAAGGCATTCAGCAAGGAAGAAGCCACTGCTCCAGAAACACTATAAAAAAGGTCAGGTTATGGTATGACACTGCACATGGGGGGAACAACCTTAATTTTTGGAGATGACACAAAAATGGAACTGTTTGCCACAGTGACCTTTGTTATGTATGGAGCAAAAAGGGGAAAGCTTGCAAAAAAACACTTATTCCAACTGTGAAGCACATGTTGGGATCATCAAGTCACGGGATGCTTTGCTTCAGAAAAGACTAGTGTGTTTCTCAAAATAGATGGTGCCATGAGGATGGAAATTATGAAGATATTAAAGTAACATCTCATGGCATCAGCCAGGAAGATACAGTTTGGGTGCAAATGGGTCTTCAAAATGGACCTCCAGAAAAGTTGTGGCAAAATGGTATAAGGACAACAAAATGAAGGTATTGGAGTGGCCATCACAATGTGAGCAAGAAGGCTTACAGACCTGACTCAGTTATACCAGTTTTATCAGGAAGAAAGGGCCAATATTCCAGCAAATTATTGGGAGGAGACTGTGGAAGGTTAACAGATAAATTTGACCCAGGTTAGACAATTACATTTTATTTTTTGGAGAAATGTCCTCTGGTCTGATGAAGCAAGAATTGAACTGTTTGGCTATAATAATCATTGTTACAGTATGTATGGAGGAAATGAGAGAGGCTTGCAAGCCAAAGAACACCATCCCTGCCAAAATCATGGTGGTGACAGCATCATGTTGTGGGAGTGATTTGCTACAGGATAAGTGATGCACTTCAGAAAGTAGACAACGTCATGAAGAAGGAAAATTTTGTAGAGATATTGAAGAAACACCCCAAGGCATCAAGCAGGAAGTTAAAGGGGTTATCTCATCATGGACAATGAGGGCATATCGCTAAGATATGCCCCCATTGTCTCGTAGGTGTGGGTCCCACCCTGGGACCCGCACCTATATTAAGAACGGAGCCCCGTAAGTGAAGGAGGGCGCACTGTGCATACACAGCCGCCCTCCATACATTTTGTATGGGACCAGCACTCAGCTATTTTCGGCGACTCCATAGATATGAATGGGAGCGGGGGCCTCCCATTCATTTCTATGGGGAGCCAGCTTGGTGGTGGTCAGACCGGAGTCCTCCAGCCACCACCTTGCAGGGCTCTGTTCTCTATATAGGTGCGGAACCCGCACCTATAAGACAATGGGGGCATATCCTAGCGATATGCCCTCATTGTCCATGATGAGACAACCCCTTTAAAGCTTGGGAGCAAATGAGTCTTCCAAATGGACAATGATCCCATGCACACTTCCAAAGTTGTGACAAAATTGCTTAAGGACAAGAAAGCGAAGGCAATGTCATGACCGTCACAATCCCATAGAGAGTACTGTATATTGGTAGAACTGGCAAAGCCTGTGCTAGTAAGAAAGCCTACAAACCTGACTCAATTTAGACAATTTAAAGGTACTGCTACGAAATACCGACCATGTGAATGTAAAGTTCTGAGCCACTATGAATGTAATGAAAGAAGAAGCTGAAATAAATAATTTTCTCTAGTATTATTCTGACATTTTACATTCATGAAATTTAGTAGTGATCCTAAATGGCCTAATGAATTTTTTTTTTTTTTACTAGGATTTAATGTCAGTAACTGGGAAAAACAGAGTTTTAATGGATGTGACTAAGGTGCGTGTTAATGTATGACTTCAACTGTATGTGGAAGTTAAAACTGCAACCCATCACAACATCATACTATAATGTATAAAATATAGAATTTATAGTATAACAATAGGGTGCTTTACAATGTCCTTTTAAGGAGATAGATAACAACAATGTCACTAAGTTCTCACAGAGTTTTAAAAAATCCTCCCAAACACTGCTTAAAACAATTTAAGGTTCCAGAATTCTATTTGTTTTTCTCTGTTCACATTCCCCTCTAAGGTACAGATGTGCTTTACAACTCTTTCTTACCATTTTTTTCTTGATCGATACAGAAAGAAAGAAAAAAAAGAATAAAATAAAGATATATATAAATAAAAAAGCAGATTAAGTGAAACATTTGTCTAGACTCCAACAGCAGCAGAATGTACTCAGGTGCTTCATGAGTCTCTAAAACACGTGTGAAATCTACCTACAACAGCACAAAAATGCATAATAAATGCTGAGTAGGAGCTGGCAATAAGTTGGATTTTTGTAAGAAAAAAATGTTTTGAAGACTTTTCTGCCAGCTTGCTATATAAAAAAAAAAAAAAATTCTAATTTAAAACCAGCAAACTACTTAATAATGCAAAAGATGACATTTAGGTGAGAATGTTTGTTGAGAAAGTTTATTATCTGTCAAAAAAATAAGTGTCAATAATTGTTAAAACAGAACAAGAATTTCAGTGGAATATTTTTGTTCAAGGAGTGATACAATCTTAGGCGTCATACTTCTGGAATATATATTCTTCTTGAGTCTCTTACTAGGGTGATTATACTCAGATAAAAAATGCCAGATTGCTGCAAAACCCGGCATGCAGGTAGATATGTACAGTAAATGATTAAAGGTGTGTTCTGATTACACACTGGGTCTTGCCACAAGAGGGTGTAAAAGTGCTTCCCCCACTGCACTATACTGGTTAGTATACATATTTCTGAGAAATCGTTGACTGCTATATATGCCTCTATGACACACTTTAAGACATTTTTCCCACCTGATAGACTTTGAAAGGTGATGAATTACTGGATTGAGAGAAGAAGGATGGCAATTTCAGCAAACTGCCCACTATCTAAGCCATTCTGACCTAACTGTTACGTTGTGTTGGGAGCAGTGGTTACATGAGGACATGCACACATAGTAAAGAGTCTCCAGATATCCCAGACAGACCACCAGCAGGGAGAAACATGCGATCTTCTGAACTTTGACCACCATCCAGACATCTTCATTGCACACCTCTGTCTCTGCCTAGACCATTCCCAGGTGCTTAGTAGAAGGAAATTTGGTGTCACTGTGCCTTTTTAGGTGAGCTACCATTGACAGCCAGCCACCGTCACCATCATTTGCAGTGGTGTTGTAATTGGAAAACGTGGACTTCCGCAGTCTTGAACCATATTATCTTTTGTGACAGATCCAGCTTCTGTTTGAGATTCCTCATTGGTTGGGTTAGGGGCCTCGTGTTTAGCACTTTAATCCTGCCTTTTTTATATGGAGAGGCACACTGCCTTAACTGCTAGTATGATGATCTGGGACATCACATTTAACAGTCTGTCACCCCCAGTAGTGTTACGAGAGACACTAACATTTCGACGATATGTGCAACACTTACTGCAACCACATGTGTTGCTTCTCACAGCAGGCTTCCGACTGTCATTTTTCAGCAGGATAATGCTCGCCCAGAAGCATTATGAGTGCAGGACCTACAAGCCCAGCTGCAACATCTATGGACAAATTTGCCACAGGATACTATGAAGAACCTGTATGCCTCCATGTCCACATGCCATCTAGTATCCTGGCTAAAGGTGGGCCAACAGGGCACTAGAGCCTCACTTCAATTGTACTATTTTCCCCAATAAACCTATCCTTTTGCTTCTAATATTGTAATCACTTACATATATCATAATTACATTTTAAACATATAAAGTTTCATTCAATTCCAAAAACTCCTTCTTGGTGTGTAATTTTATTTTGTCAATTAGTGTATATACAGGGACCCATGTAGAAACTTCCTTCTATACACGGTATAGCACAAGACTTGGATATGACACATGACTGGCTATGTGCGTATAAAGTCAACACACCTATAAGTACTCTGGTGTGAAAGGACACAGGGTACCTGGCAGGAACACGACTATGTGATGCACAGAGACAAGGGGCAGATTTAATAATGTATTTAGTTCAGTGTATTATTATATGACAAAGAGGTATCTCCAAAGGAAAGAGAATTATCACGCTAAAGCCATCTTGTAGAAATGGCCACCTATGAGTCAAAATCCAACTTTTTAACAAACCTTGGAAAATGCCAACCCAGACATCCATCCATAGACAAGAGTTTTGGGGTACTTGTCTCCCATCAGTATGGAGTAGAATTCTGTCTGGCTAGGTTTAGGGCAAAATTCCATTCTTGACAGTACTAACAATTCCTTGAAAGCCAGTGCATCAAAATTGCCCTTGTGACTAAATTTAATGGAAAAGTAAGTACATTTTTTCATTGATACTTTGTGCTACTCATTCATGAACTTTTTAGCCACTTTTCTAATCAGAAACGTCTTGCAAAACAACCTCCAGTATCTGACGTTGCATTAGTGGAAAAGACTAAAGCACCACTCAGATGGTGCAACAGGATACTGATATAATGGGTTTGACCAAGAAAAGGTATCTATGGATATGAGTGGTGGGTTGTATAAAATCTACATAATGTAGCTTGCATATTTCTGAGCTCTGTAAAATATGGCTAGGAGTACAAGACATTTGTCACTAGATAATCTACCATGGGCAAGCACCACGGTGTCTGGAAGGTGAGGGGTCTTAGCACTGAAATATGGTTCCTCAAACAAATTACACAGTCAGGGTTTTGGCAACAGATATTTCAGTTCCTTTGTTCACAGCTCTGAGAAAAATGTATAAAGCTGGGTGCTGGCCATACACATAACAATCCAGAATGTGGTCCATCAGTCGCCAATGGGATCATTCATACAAACAATCACACCAGCAACATGCCAAAGAGTTGCTTTATTAAAAACAAAGTGTGCAAGCGCAAAGTGACAAATGATTTTAGCCAAATTCAGCTGATTATGCCATATACTTGTACTTTACAACCAACCAGGGCTACAAAAATCTTCAGACATGCCACATGCCATTTCCATATAATTTCCAAAACCAGGCAATCAAAAAGGATGAAATCTGTTATCTTATGTGCATGGACTGCTCTACACTTCACTTAGTGGTGGGACAGGTCATGGTCTGTTGACCTCGATATGTGCCTAGAGGGAGGTCTTTCATTTACAACTGCAGGGAGCATTTGACGTTGCATTTGTATTTTTGTGTTTCTCATACTTGTCATGTACATTATTCAATAAAATAGCAGTTCATTGTAAACGTGCAGTCGCAATGCATGCGGTCAACTACTCCTCAGGATTTCAATCCTATCAGAACATCAACCATTAATAAAGTATCCACCTGCTATTGAAATCCCTTATTTGTGTGCCACCGAATGAAACCTCTACTGATAAACTGCTGAGTAAATAGCACAACAGCTGCCCTGATCTATTGTTACCGATTCCCAGTAATCTGTAGCTCTGGGTATTATAATACCATGAAATCAATGGGCTTAATAATTCCTACCCTAGTGCTGATCAGAGATGTGTCCTATTCCACCCACCCTATTTTTCCATTCTGTTCATGCTGAGGTTATTAAAAACACCACTATTTATACATCCCTGGCAATTCTATGAAATTCAAGAGAACGGGAACATATTTATGTTTTTTCCCCCATAATGCAGGTACAGCTGGCTGGCTGCTCCGAGGAACAATTTGGCAATTTCAGCTGAGAGGTATTCTAGGCTTGTCTTTCTGCCTCCGCTTAATTAGCAACTGGATTCTATTCAACACACACGGAACAATCTTCATTTTATTTTATGGTGTTTGTTTTTATGCAGTTATTCTTTTAGACGTAATTTTTTTTCTATTTTATTCCTGCCTTCTCTGTACTGCAAATAATGACAGGATAATTTCAGACATGTTGATGTCTAATAACCTATTGTGACAGTCGTCTTATTTACATTTTTCTGGCACCATTTTGGATGGTGAGTAATTGATTTGACATTTTATATTGAACACACTTATTTTTATTTGCATTGGAGTAAATATAATAAGCTGAATACCCTGGCTTGCATGTTTATAGAGCCAGTACCATCTTTTGCACATGGGAATTACATTCTAAGACTTAAATAGGCCTTGTCAGACGTATGTTTTAATAACTGCTTGCATTTTCCATAAAATAACAATTGGTAGATCATCATTGCTTATATTTCTATGTTGTGCCATTCTTTTATTATTTCTATAGAAGTTTATGAATGAATTGTCGAAAGGCAGCAATAGGTCTAACTGGGTGTCACCATTTGGGGGTGTACTGATTGGATAGTGTCCGATTGTTCAAAGACACAACCCTAACTGTTGGACCTACATATTGCAGACTTTCAGAAATGCACTCCTTAACGTCTAGAAGTAATAATACAGGAATGATACAACATACACATATAAGAGGATTATCCATTCCATAGGGAATACAAGTAGTTACTAAAAAAAGACACATCAGGAGAGGTGACAGGTCCTTTAAAGCATTCCTCTACATTTTAAGGCCCAACTTAAAGGGATTCTGTCATCAGATTTTACCCCTATAACCTAAAGATATCCTCATGTCCGGACTAAGAAGAAGAATCCTAAACTGGCCTTATTAAAAGTCACTGAGGCTCTATTTGTCCAAAAAACTGGTTTTTATAACCTGCCAATCACTTACTTAAAGGGACACTGACAGGCAAATTCAGCATATTGTGTTATATATCTGACATTACAGGTCAGATACGGCAGTTGGGAGCGGCTGGCTGGGCGCATTTTCAGATGAAACGCCGCCGCGCATTTTCAGATGAAACGCCGCCCCTTGGGCAGATTGGTGAGGAGACAGGCAAGTTATAAAACCTTATATTTCGGTATTTAGAAGGTGGACAGGGGGGATACTTACATGCTTTTAATAGACTGTATAAGACCTGTAATGTCAGATATATAACACAATATGCTGAATTTGCCTGTCAGTGTCCCTTTAAGGTGCCCAAGGGGAGGTCCGTTAATACAGGGTGCCCGTCCGCACCCCTCGCCGCCCGGTGCCCAGCGCCGCCTTCCGTCTTCATCGCTGCCTTCTACAGCTCAGCGCCGCCCCTGCAATCCTCCCGTCCCTTTGCCAGATCCCGCGCCTGCACACTAGGCTCGGCCTGATGCGCCCGTGCGGACTCCTGGCAGCGGCTTCATTGAGCGAAGTGCGCATGCGCCGGCGTGATGCGCACTTCGCTCAACCCTAATATGACCTGCAGATTGGCCGAGCCTAGTGCGCAGGCGCGGGATCTGGCAAAGGGACGGGAGGATTGCAGGGGCGGCTCTGAGCTGTAGAAGGCGGCGATGAAGACGGAAGGCGGCGCTGGGCACCGGACGGCGAGGGGTGCGGACGGGCACCCTGTATTAACGGACCTCCCCTTGGGCACCTTAAGTAAGTTATTGGCAGGTTATAAAAAACTGTTTTTTGGACAAATAGAGCCTCAGTGACTTTTAATAAGGCCAGCTTAGGATTCTTCTTCTTAGTCCGGACATGAGGATATCTTTAGGTTATAGGGGTAAAATCTGATGACAGAATCTCTTTAAATATTAAAAGAGTGCAAGCTGGAACTATCTAATCCCTGAGCAATATTCAAATGCTTCTTGGCTTCTCTACAGTGCATTAAAGCTGTATGGACTGTTTAATGACAATTTGTAGCCTGTTTTCAATAGAAACACAATAGACTGACTAAAGTAATGTTCTGTAGGCTGTTTTGATCTAGGTGTGAGTTGCTCCTATTTTTAGCAGGAGCAGTTCAGCTAATAAGAATATATTACAGAACTCAATGATTTACAGACAGAATTCTTCTCAAAGTCAATCAAATCCCAACTCTGAGAATTATCTGAGACTAAATCGGTAGGACTATATGAAAATCATTTACATAATATCATTAAAGGGCTTTTCCAGGAGGAACATTTTGAAGAACCGCTAAGCAACTTAATGACGTTAGTGGTGACCAATGGTTGGCTGAGCAGGCCTTTCCTCACTTTTACAGCTTGTTGAGTTGAGAAAAGAAATGGAGAGCAGAAATGCCGAAACAGCATTGTGGATCATTGGGTCAAATAATGATTCTATGTTTGTTTTAACCCCTTCTGAACCATTAAAAATCTGACCAGAAAAAACCCTATAGGAATTCACTTTGTGGGACATGTATCATTTGAGACATTTCTATACCAAAAACATGATGTATCTTGTTTGATAAATGTCCCCTTTGTACCTATGAAACCAATCTTCCAAATTAGACTGCAGCTTGCGCCTGAATCAGGGTGATCCATACATAAAGTAACTGTGTAAAATATCCATCAATATAATATTAGCTTAATGCTTTTAGGAATTGTTGGCCGTATGAAAAATATATTTTAAATAAACAAGAACTTCTAAAAAAAGAAGTCTACCTTAGGAATCAGTTTCTTCTACTTTCATGCATTTAAAATTCAGAATATTTAAAAATTTTCTCTAAATATTTTGCTGTTTCGCAAATACAGCTCCCATGCACATCTATGTGTCTCCATGGTTTCAGACTACAAATATTCCTGGGCAGTCAGATCATGCATTCATGTCTTATTCCTTCATTTCTGCTTTGTCAGAATCAGACTTCGTTCTCCTGTTTTAGGCTCCAGTATCTTCAGATTTTCTGCTTAACTGGGAGGAGCCTGCTCTAGTTCTCCTGGGCGTCTCCTTCTCCCAGGCTGTAGAGCTGGCCAATCGCAGCGCTCAGCTCAAAGCCTGAGAGTTTTTTTTTTCTCCCAGGCTATGAGCTGAGCTCTGCGATTGGCCAGCGCTACAGCCTGGGAGAAGGAGACGCCCAGGAGAACTAGAGCAGGCTCCTCCCAGTTGAGCCAAAAATCTGAAGATACCGGAGCCTATACCAGGAGAACAGAGTGGCGCCCAGGGATAATAGTAAGTGCAGGGAGATCCCTGGGCGCCGCTCTCCATGTCAGCATACTTAGTTTATTGTGATGAAAGGTCCTCTTTAAATTTGGGCTATGCACACACAAAATGGTAGAATATTTTTAAGCTAGTGTATTTGCAAAGTTTCTTACATTTTTGTCAAGTACATTGCAATATATGACACATTTCAAGCTAAAATAAAGCACACGCTCAGGTATTTTCTCAGTTTCCAATGTGTTTTGTGTGTCTCTAGACACAGGTAGGCATTTCCTTTTTAGAAAGCCGATGTTGGTTTTCAAGCGTTATACAGTATGAGGTACAGTTGGTCGGCAGGATGTCTAAATACCACGGTGTCCTTTTTCATAACTAGTTCACAGCTATTTTCATTCCTCACACTATAAATAACTGTCTGCACCAAGCTGACTCCTTCAAAGGCGCTTGTGTCCATACTCCATGTTATATAGCTCTCTAAAGATCACAGATCTCCCTTTAATGTAAACCTTTCCAATCTGACAATCTGTTGCCTCACGTTTACTTCAACCCTCATAAAACAGAATCTCTCCATGGCGTTCTGCTCTACAGAGAATCTAAGCCGTTTCACAATAGGTTGACAAGCTGCTTATATATGGCGAGAACAATGAAAATGGATACAAATAGATATATTTAGTTAGTACATAAAGCAAATTATGACAAATATATTCACGTAAATTCTACTAGATGAAAAGTCAGTGTCCCTGTCTATGGTACTGATTCTAAATAGAGATGAGTGAAGTTTAGTGTTGATGCTTTGCCAAATACCAGTTCGGCTCGAGCATCGTTAAGCTTGGCACATGGCGGTACTCGGCCGAGTACCGCATGTGCTCGAGCGCAATGCTCGAGTCTTCTCCCCGCACCTTTCGCGACTGCTAAGCAGCCAATAAACGTGCAGGTAAGTACTGCCCTCACTCTAATGCCAGTAGCCATGTTGGCTACTGGCATTACAGTAATTGGCTGGATGGAACATGTCATCGGGTGCTATATAGCACCTGATGACGCGTGTTTGGCTCATTCTAAGTCAGGAAGAGCTGAGTATAGGAAGGGACAGAGAGTGTAGAAAGTGTAATTGAATATTGTAAGTGTACAAAAATGTTTCAGGGACCCAAAAGTCCTTGTAAGGACTATTGTGTGTGACAGCAGCAATATATTTTTGTAGCGCAACCTGCGCTAAATTTTTCAGTGTTAGGGAGAGCTGTGCATAGGAATGGACAGACAGTGTAGGGAGTGTAATAGGAAGATTTTTAGACAAAAAACTTTTCAGAGACCCAAAAGTCCTTTGAAGGACTATTGTGTGTGACAGCAGGAATATATATTTTTAGTGCATCCTGCGCTTAATACCGCATAGTGGGCCGGTTGGACAGTTAAATTATCAGCGCCACATCTCCTGTTTAAAGTGTGCGCATCCCTAAAATATCAGTGACATCCAGTACAGTTTTTCCATAGATGGTGTCCATTGCGGACTGTTAAAATATTTGTGCCACATCTCCTGTTTAAAGTGTGCGCATCCCTAAAATAACAGTGACACGCAATCCAGTTTTTCCGTAAACGATTTCCGTTGCAGAGTTTTAAATTATCCGCAACACATCTTCTGTTTAAAGTGTGCGCATCCCTAAAATATCAGTGACATCCAGTACACTTTTTTCTGTAGACACTGCGAACTGTGACATTACCTATGGTACTTGTCCTGTATAACGTTTCCTCATCACAAATACTTCTTATAATTTTTTTGCGCATACACTTCCAAATCCTACGCTACTGTACGTGTGATATACTTTCAAGAATATATCACATTTAAAATGAATAAGGCGAGCAGTAGGGGACGGGGAAGTGGCCGCTATGCTGATGGTGCACGCAGAGGCCGTGGAACTGGGCGCGGAGAAACTGTGCCTGCTGCGAGAGCACAAGAAAAACAATCATCCAAGATACCTAACTTCATGTGCTAGTTTGCAGGGTGGCGCAGGACACCAATCTTGAAGTCAGCCTAGTGGGAGCAGGTGGTCGGTTGGATTGAACCATATAATGCTTCCAGTCAGTTATGCACCACCCTGTCTTCCATCAAGTCCAGTTTCAGTAGCCAGGAGTCTGGTCCACACAATCCTCTCCCCGATCCTACTTCCTCCCACCATTTATAGTATAACCAAACAAGTGATCCCACACTCGGATATTTCGAGGAAGCTCTTTTCAGCGCCATTGCTTGATTTGGCCCTCTCACCAAGCACGCTTGAAGAGGGACATGAGAGCTTGTTCCCTGATTCCCAAACTCTTGAGCATCCACAGTCACAAGAACATGACTGTGGTGGACGGCAATTAGAGTTTAATGAGGTGGATCATGATGAGACACAGTTGCCAATGAGTCAACCGGAATTACTGTCTCAAGAGGTTGATAAAGAGGATGAGACACAGTTGGCAATCACTGAGGTTGTGGTTAGGTCAACAAATCAGGAGGATGATCAGAGTGAGGAAGTGCAAGAGGAGGTAGTGGACAATGAGGTCACTGATCCAACCTGGGAAGGTGGCAAGCCAAGCGAAGAGAGCAGTACAGAGGGGGAGGGATCTGGAGCACCGCATCAGGCTGGAAGAGGCAGTGGGGTGGCAAAAGGGAGAAAGCGGGCCACACCAAACATACACCATGCATAAATCTCCCTTGCCAAAGGGTAGATGCTCCGCAGTCTGGCGCTTTCTTGAAGAAAGTGCGGACAACAAAAGAATAGTAGTTTGCAACCTGTGCCATACGAAAATGAGCCGGGGCGTAAACACTAGCAACCTCACCACCACCATCATGATCCGCCACATGGCATCCAAGCACCGTAATAAGTGGGACGAATGCCTAGGTCCACAATCTGTGTCTGCGGGTAACACAACTGCCTCCTTTTCCCCTATGTTACGTGCTGGCCAAACTCCTGCCCTGCATCTGGACCTTTGCAAGCACCATCAGCGACCACATCCACTTCCGTGTCCCAGCGCAGGGTACAAATGTCCTTACCTCAGGACTTTAAATGCAATCAAAAATACCCAGCCACCCACCCACAGGTCATAGCACTAAATGCACAGCTTTCAAAATTACTGGCCCTGGAAATGTTGCCATTTAGGCTAGTGGACACTGAGGCCCCCCGCAGCCTGATGTCGGAGGCCGTCCCGCGTTACACAGTCCCCAGCAACCACTATTTTTCTAGGTGTGCCGTGCTCGCCTTACACCAACATGTGTTCCCTAACATCACATGTCCCCTGACCAACGCAGTTACTGGGAAGGTCCATTTAACCACGGACCCATGGACAAGTGCATTTGGCCAGGGATGCTACATTTCTCTGTCAGCACACTGGATGAATGTTGTGGAGACTGGGAGAGAGTCGTACCCTGGGATGGCAAAGGTGCTACCGATGACATGGATTGCGGGCCCTACATCGATCAGGGATTCCGCCAGCACCTATGTTAGTGGCTCCAACCTCCACTTTTCCTCCTCCGCCTCCTCCTCCACTTCCACTTCTGATTTATCTATGTGCAGCACCAGTCAGTCATCAGTCAATAGCTGGAACCAGTGTAGCACTGCTGTGGGGAAGCGGCAACACGCCGTGCTGAAGCTGATATGCTTAGCGGACAAACAGCACACCGCCGCAGAGGTGTGGCAGGGGATAAGAGACCAGACTGAGCTGTGGCTCTCGCCACTCAACCTAAAACCAGGCGTGGTTGTGTCTGAAAATGGCCATAACTTGGTGACGGCTTTGGAGCTCGACAAGCTTAGACACATCCCATGCCTTCCCCACGTCTACAATCTTGTGGTTCAGTGGTTTCTCAAACCTAGCCCAATTTGCCTGAGCTACTGGTAAAGGTGCGCCGCAAGTCTCCAACAGCTTCAGCTGGTCTGTCAACACTGCAGAAGCTCTTGAAATTGCCAGCTCACCTGCTGTTGTGTGACGTGAGCACGCGTGACGTGAGTACGCGCTGGAACTCCACGTTCCACATGTTGGCCAGGCTTTGTGAGCCACAGAAGGTAGTAGTGGAATACCAGCTGCAACATGGTCGTCGCCTTTCCAGTCAACTTCCACTATTCACAAGCAAGGAGTGGGCAGGGATGTCTGACCTCTGTGAGGTTTTAAGAAACTTTGAGGAATCAACACAGATGGTGAGCAGCGATAACCATCCCACTTCTGTGTCTACTCAATCGATCGCTGCTCACAATTAAGGATGACCCTTTGCAAGTGGAAGAGGTGGAATTGGGGGAAGACATTACACTGGGTAATAGCCAGACCACGCTCAGTTTGTCTTCTCATTGCAAATTGGATGATGAAGAGGAGGAGGAGGAAAGAGCAGGAGATGGTTGCCTCCGCTACAGAAGGTAGTACCCATGGAAGTTTAATTTAATCTGTTCGGCGTGGGTGGGCAGAAGAGGAGGAAAAGGATGAGGAGATTGAAAGTGATCCTCCTGATGATGACAGCAAAGTCTTGCCAGTTGGCACACATGACTGACTTCATGTTAGGCTTCCTTTCCCACGACCAGTGCGTTATAACCATTTTAGACAACACAGATTACTAGTTGTTCACCCTTATGGACCGCCGCTACAAAAATAACTTCTCTTCTCTCATTCCTCTGGTGGAGAGGACAAGCAAAACGGTGCAATACCAGAAGATCCTTGCTGAAAAAGTTCTCCAAAAATTTCCATCTGACAACGCCGGCGGCAGAGTCGTAGTTCCTTGGCCAACCGAGGAGGGGAGACAAGGGGAACACATAGCAGTTCCAACAGAGGCAGGGCAACACTCTCCAAAGCCTGGGACAGTTTCATGACACCCCGCCAGCACTCTCACCCTGATGCGTGGCCTACTGTTACAAGGAGAGAAAAATTTGGGAAGATGGTGAAGGAGTATATAGCAGACCGTGACAGCGTCCTCAACAATCCCTTAGTGCCTTACAACTACTGGGTGTCCAAGCTGGACACGTGGCACAAACTGGAGCTCTAAGCTTTGGAGGTGCTGGCCTGCCCTGCCGCCAGCATTTTGTCTGAACAAATATTTAGTGCTGCTGGTGGCATTAAGTTTATAACAGATAAGCGTATCCGCCTGTCAACTGAAAATGCTGACAGGTTGATTCTTATAAAAATGAACAAGGCCTGGATTAACCATGACTTCTCAACTCCATCAGAGGAAAGCGGCTCAAATCTTTTATAGGTTCAGCTCTCCAGCAGGCCAGCAACTCAAATCTTTTACAGGGTCCGCCCACTAGCAGGCCCGCAACTCAAATCTTTTACAGGGTCAGCTCAAGTGAAGGCCCTCGCATTTAATTTTTTAGAGGGTCAGCTTACCAGCAGGCCATCACCTACAATATTTTACTGGGTCAGCTCACCAGCAGGCTCGTACCTCAAATCTTTCACAGGGTCAGCTAACCAGCAGACCCGCATCTCAAATCTTTTACAGGGTCAGCTCACCAGCAGGCCCGCAACTCAAATATTTTACAGGATCAGTTCACGTGAAGGCTCTCACATTAAATTTTTTAGAGGGTCAGCTCACCAGCAGGCCTTTACCTACCATCTTTTACTGGGTCAGCTCACCAGTAGGCCCGCACCTCAAATCTTTTACAGTCAGTTCACCAGCAGGCCCGCACCTCAAATCTTTTACAGGGTCAGCTCACTAGCAGGCCCGCACCTCAAATCTTTTACAGGGTCATCTCACCAGCAGGCCCGCACCTAAAATCTTTTATAGGGTCAGCTCCCCTGTAGGCCTGCACCTAAAAACTTTTGCAGGGTCAGCTCTCATGCAGGCCTGCACCTAAAATCTTTTACAGGGTCAGCTCACCTGCAAGCCCTGACCTAATTATACCTAATAGGTAATTTGCGCGCATGCTGCCTTGCTTGGATGTGGTAGCCGTAGCTGTTTCTCAGGCTTCCTCTCTGGAATAAAACACTGATTCCTTGTTACCCATAGTTACAATGATTTGTGCTGACAATAACATCGAAAGTTTATAGGCTAGACATCCGAATGGATCGTCGCCATCACGGGGACGTGCGATCGACCCCAGGTTATCTAGAGTCACTAAAGCGACAGCAGGCTCTCACTCATAATGTTTTACATGGTCAGATCAGCAGGCCCTTGCTCGTAATGTTTAATGTATGATGCCCTCCTTTATGTGTAATAAAGGGTGTATTGCAGTGCTGTTTCCTTGAAATTTTTGGCTGCCCTTTCCCTTAGTGCATAGGCTTTATGAGTGTAGGAGTACCTGAACAATTGTACCACAATGTGAATGAGGCCCTCCTTTATGTGATATACAGATTGTATCAGAGTGCCTCTTCCTTGTAATTTTTGGCAGCACTTGCAATTTATATAAGTAAATATATAGGAAAGAATGTTTCCTATCAATTTTTCCTCTAAAATAGATTTTTTATTTGGTTTGGTGAGTATTATTGTCAGTCTGTAAAAGTGGCGTTCTATTCAGACAACATCATTCCCAGCAGCGATCTATGAGTCCAAGATACAGCCAGACATCCTCCCCATGCTGTTCCAGAACCATTTTGGTTGTGTTTCCGTCAATTTCTGACACTTTCCTATGAACTAGGCACCCTCCCCTCTTCAGAGCAGGGAATACCTGGTTTAATGCTCGGGTTCTCCCATTGACTTCCATTATACTCAGGTGCTTGTTTGAGTACCTGAACATTCCTATGTGTTCGGCCCGAGCCCCTGAGCACCCGAGCACTATGGTGCTCGATCAACACTTTCACAAAGAAATTCAATTTGTGACAAATTACTTGAAGCGTCATGAACCACATTCTTTTGTATGTAGTGGGCGCAATGACAGGGAACAGCAATCACACCCCCCTTCCCCCGGCATTGAGGCTACATTTAGGCCTTTCAATAAGTAAATATTAATAATAAGTAAATATTTACCTTATTCGTTGCGGCCATCTTAACTGAAAACACCATGCAAAATTTTGCACAGTGATGTGATGAAGCACGGTTTCTGCAATCAAGATGGCCGTACAGCATCTTCATGCGCAAATGGAGGAGGTGAGTATGTATTTATTTTATTTTTTTGCCACCATTTCAGGAAAAATAGATTTGTTGCTATGAAGAACAAGCAACTGCGACTTTGCAGCAAATCTATTTTTTCCTGAAATTCAGATCGAAGTCAATTCATTTGGCTTTGATTCACTCAACACTAGTGCTGAATCTGCCATGGGGAACTTTGCAGCATCACTATTGTACATAGGGTATGATTGCTCATCTTCATTTAAGTGAATGGGGCTGAACTGTAGTATCGTAAACAGTCAATGGACAAGAGTGGCACTGTTTCTAGAAATAAAACTGCCTATTATAAATATCATATGAATATCATATACAGTGCTGCCTATAATTATTCATACCCCTGGCAAATTTTGACTTAAAGTTACTTTTATTCAACCAGCAAGTAAGTTTTTGACGAGAAATGACATAGGTGTCTCCCAAAAGATAATAAGATAATGTACAAGAGGCATTATTGTGGGGAAAAAAATTCTCGGCTTTTATTTACATTTCAGCAAAAAGTGTCCAGTCCAAAATTATTCATACCCTTCTCAATAATCAATAGAAAAGCCTTTATTGGCTATTACAGCAATCAAATGCTTCCTATAATTGCAGACCAGCTTTTGCATGTCTCCCCAGGTATTTTTGACCATTCATCTTTAGCAATGTGCTCCAAATCTTTTAGGTTGGAGGGTCTTCTTGCCATCACCCTGATCTTTAGCTCCCTTAACAGATTCTCAATTGGATTCAAGTTTGGACTCTGGCTGGGCCACTTCAAAACATTAATGTTGTTGTCTGCTAACCATTTCTTCACCATTTTTGCTGTGTGTTTTGGGTCATTGTCATGCTGAAATGTCCACTGGTGCCGAAGGCCAAGTTTCTCTGCAGACTGCCTGATGTTGTCGTTGAGAATCCTCATGTATTGCTCTTTTTTCATGTTGCCGTTTTTGATTAGGTTCCCTGGTCCATTGGCTGAAAAACACCCCCAATGTATTAGATTCCCGCCACCATGTTTGACAGTGGGGATGGTGTTCTTTGGGTTGAAGGCTTCTCCTTTTTTACGCCAACTGGACACTTTTTCACTCAAATGTAAATGCCTCTTGTATATCGTCTTATTATCTTTTGGGAGACACCTACTGTATGTAATTTCCCTTCAAAAAATGACTTGCTGGTTGAATAAAAGTTACTTTAAGTCAAAATTTGCCAGGGGTAGGAATAATTATAGGCAGCACTGTAATTGTATAATCTAAGGAGATGGGGGAGATTCTCTATGAGCCACAATGGAGAGCTGCTAAAAAGCAGAGCGGCTTGTGATCAGAAGGAGCATCTCCCTACACAGTGAAAGTAAAAGGTAACATTTTTGGCCTCTTTTAAGTTAACAAGGACGAGAATATATAGTACTTGGAGAAGAGTGTCTCTCTTATGGAAAAAATATAGATCTCACAAACTCACATGACTAATTCTGATTTATCAGGATTTGTATGACTCACATAAAACTTATAACTGCCCTCAGCTAAATTAATCATTGGCCCACATTTACAAATAAGTGCATCTAGATTTTGACATACATTGTGCCAAACTGTGGCTCAATTTTGCGTATCTAGGTTGATAGAAATTATCTGTGTCTAGTCCAACAAAGGCGCGTAATAAAAAGGGGTGTCCTATTGTTCCATTTAATGTCTAAGGGACTGACAAAGACAGTTACTCCTGTAGTCTTTGAATGGTGCATGATGGATTTTTGACCACCACTCATTTCAAATGTCTCTGGGTCCACCATGCTAGAGATCGTGAGTTTTACAGCAGTTGGAACCAAACCAATCAAACATTTATCACCTATTCTGAGAATGCTCTGGCATAACACCTCTAATGAAAGTGATTCCTGTTGTTTTTACGACAATCCAATGAGAAAACTTAATTAGCATACCTACTGTATTAAAACAGTCTCACCTTTGTTGTTTTGACTTTGTTCCCAGTACTACAACTCCATCCTGTCAAATCTGGTAGAACTTTGCAGTCTTCTCCCTCTAAACATGGCTGCATTTGACACCACCATTTCTGGATAACTATAGAAGCTGAACAAAAACATTAGTGGTCAGTTGTTAAGAAAATCAAGGAAAGTCTTAAAATAGTTCTCCAGGCTACAGATATTGATGACCCCTCCTAAGGATAGGTCATCAATATCATACAGTGGGGGCAAGGACAGGACTACCACCACAGCAGCTATATCAGCTGCTATGGGGTTTTGCAGCAGGCACAGGGCAAGGGCCTAGGCTCAGGTCTCACCTGGCAGTACACAAATATGCAGTAATGATTACTGTATCAGTGTATACTGGCAATGGAGGCACGGGCGTAATGGATGACAGACACAACAGCTGGGCTGAGCCCCAAATCTTGGACTTGAATCTGCCTCGTGTGTCTGTCATCTATTAGAGCCTGGGTTTTATTTCTTGACCTGTGCTTTCCCTAGCAGCATGTGCAATGCAGTTACCTAATCACACCTGCAAGGGTGAGTAGAAGAGCACATGGGATTAGGATCATCCCTGACTCTACGCTCTCCTGCTCAGCTCAGCAGGTGCAATGATGTCACTGTATCGAGCCTGCTGGGTAGAGCATGATGTGCTTTGTTTATTGGAGGAACGAGACTATGTATTTTTTTTTTTATTAACACAACAGGGGCAAAACTACTGTATGTAGGCACTAAGAAGTAAAAACTACTGTGCTTGGGCACTAATGCGGCATTCTACTGTATAGGTACTAAGGGGGCATGACTACTGTGTGGGGGTACAAAGGAGATCTAAATACTGTAAAGGGGGCTATAGATGCATTCTACTCTGAAGGGGGCACTAAGGGAACATAACTACTGTGTGGGAGCATTAAGGGGGAATAACTACTTTGTGGGGCACTACAGAAACATAAATACTGTGTGGGGAAATAACTACTATGAAGGGGCAACTAAAGGGATAGTCAACTGTGAAGAGGGTACCAAGAGGAATAAATACTGTGTGGGGGAACTGAGGGGGCTTGATTACTGTGTGGCGGCATTATGGGGACATGACTACTGTGTGAGTGCACAAAGGGACCACAAGTACTGTGAATAAAGGGGGCAATTAAGAGAGCATTCTATTGTGGGGGGAAGGATTAAGGGCCCAGGTAGTATACTATAAAGTAAACTCTTGACTCATCCTTCTGTTCAGCACTAGAATGCTTTTTATTTTCATATTTTTTACATGACAAAGTTGGTGAAGGGTTTTATGGTGAGCGTAGTTGGTGTTGACTAGCCGCTGGATGGGGTGTTAAATGAGAACTCAGATGCATTAGCCTGGCAAGGTCACTACAAAGTGTACGGTGCTGTTTGCCTCCAGCTCCATACAGCGTATAGTTTCTGGCTCCATGGCAGCCTGAAACAGCTGATTAGTGGGGGTACGGGTGTCAGACCCCACCGATCTGATATTGATGACTTATCCTGGGGAGAAGTCAACAATATCTGTAGCCCAGAGAACCCTATTAAGTAGTGTATCAAATGTTTGTGATTACACATTTCTTATAAAATTACCATAAAAGAGCATATCATCATTGTGGTCTATTCTCAAGTCAGAGAATTCATGATAACTATTGAAATAAGTTTTTCTTCTACTTCTACCAAGTAACAAACACAACACCCACATACAGTGAATGACACAGGGCTCAGCTGTGAGTGGAGGCAGCAAGGTGAGCGAAGATACGAAAAAAGTGTTGGACCCCTGCTGCACCTGAAAATGAGCGAGCTACAAAGCAAGCAACAAACATGTAATTTTAAACAGCGCAATAACAAGACTTTGGTTTATACTGTATATTCTTTAGTATTACCTTATGAACGATAGAAGATTGCCTTTTACCATTATAAACCTACATTTATAATAACTGTACACATTCTCTTCTTGATCCATTACAATCTGTTTTTCACACCCGACTTTCCAGAAACTGCCCTCACTAAAATAACAAATGACATCCTGACAGCTAAATGCAAGGTTGACTACTCTTTACTGTTTTTTCTCGATCTCTCTGCAGCATTTGGCCTTAAGGATGCCGTTTTCTCTTAGTTTTCTTCCTATGTCTCTGGCCGCTCCTTCAGTGTGCCACTTGCTGGCTCTACTTCCCCTCATCCCCTTTTGCTGTTGGGTCCCTCAGGGTTAAGTCCTAGGTCCTCTTTTCTCTCTACACAGCCCCTACTGGACAGACTATCAGTAGATTTCTTATGGCGATGACAGCCAACTATATATACTTCTTCCCGTGATATCTCCCCTGCTGTACTAGAACACCAGTGACTGTCTGCTGTCTCTAACATCATGTTCTCTTTCTATCTGAAACTGAACCTTTCAAAAACTGAATTTCTGGTGTTTTCTACTAAACTACCTAACCTGATTTCTCCATCTCAGTGTGTGACACTACCATAACAGTTATGCAACACACTGTCTTGGTATTATGTTTGACATTGATCTTTCCTTCACCCACTATATTCAATCACTTGCCCTCTCATGACGCATGCACCCCAAAAATATCTCTAGAATCTTCCCCTTCTTACTGTGGAAACAACAAATACTTTCATTATTTCCTTGATCCATTGGCGTCTCGACTACTGTAACCCATTACTAATTTGTCTCCCCCTCACCAGACTCTCCCCTCTCCAATCTATTCTGATCGCAGCAGCTAGGCTGCTCTATCTGTCCAGCTGATACTCCCAAGCCTCCGCCCTGTGCCAGTCATTGCCCTGGTTACCCATTCAGTACAGGATTCAATGTAAACTGATTATTCTCACCCACAATACTCTCCACAATCAACTATCACTGTCCTGGTCCTAGGTAGCATCAGTGTGAGGATTGCCACTGTGAATGTGTATTGCAGCCAGAGCCACAACTATTCCCATTCTCTGCTCCCACTCACAATTATATCATATACGTAGTTCAAAACAATAAGGTCTTCATGAAAATGAAACATAAACCAATAAATGTAATTACAATATACACAGATGAAGCAGATCGGAGCTTGTTTTTTAAGTAGCGATGAGCGAATCGAATCCCACGAATTGAAATACGATCCGAATTTCAGAATAAATTTGATTTGCCTCGAAGCCAAATTTCCTTGTGCTTTGTGTTAGTGAATCGATTTAACCTGAAATAGTGTAAAAAGTTACCCATACATACTTACCTCCTCCATTTGCTCGCGACGGGCCGCCAGCCGCCATCTTGATTGAAGATCTCAGCCGAAATCCCGTGACGGCCAGCGCTGCGCGAGATTTCGCTCCAGATCTTCAAGCAAGATGGTGGTGGTCAGCCCGTTGCGAGCAAATGGAGGCAGTAAGTTTGATGAACTTTTTTCTTTTAATGTTAATTTGATATTGTTTTTACACTCAGATGCTGCGATCATGTATGAACGTGGCATGGTACAATGATGGGGGCGTCATGCACTTCGTGACAAAGTAATTTGTCGCAAAGCAAATATTTTTGTAAAATTCGGTGAATCAGCCGAATTGAACTTTTTATAAATTCGATGATCTCTATTTTTAAGTATTTTTTTTATGCTACATAACTGCAATGCAATCATTTGATGCAGCTGAACATGAAATCACTAAAAACACAGTGGAATATTATATAGAGTTGTGCCAAATGACAAAATAGCCCAGCTCATTTTTTTTCTCATTGACTTAATAATGCATGTAAAAAAAGCAAAACCAGCAACAGGCATATAGTACTGTTACCGGAAAATGCATTATTGGTAGTCAAGTTGATTGTTAGTATGTTATAGAGATGAGCAAATTTGTAAAAATTTGCTTCAATTTTTCAATGTGTCAATTTATTTTCTTATTGCACCACATTTCCTGAAATACTTATATATATAGTAGTAAAACATTTTTACACACACTCTCTTCTCAAGGGTGATAAGATGTCTAGCAGTGGCTTATGCCCTTCTCCTAGTTGTGAACACATGCATGCTCAGCCAAACCAAATACTTGTGCATAAGAGAATGCACTACTTGTGTATTTAGAGAAGTCAAGAGGAATAGCTTTTGGCTGAAGACTGTGGAAAGTGCATGGCCACCTAAAGAGTGGACAAACTGGTCAACAAATGTTATAATCTAACCATTTCTAAATGGATAGTCGCATTTCAGACAAGTATTTTAATATTACAGCAATCGTACAAGCTTCTATTGAAAAAGAATAGTTTATATTTTCAATGTTGCTACTGCAGGAGTTGGTATTACATGGCAGCTTCTGAAGTGACAGGCAGGCCATATAATGCTGTACAAGAACAGAAGAAGAGACAGTTGTTGCTTGTTAGTGGATCTCTACTACATGATGGAGTTCCCTGCATGGACCCCTCTGTGATATCCATATGCCTTTAATAGGGCACCTCGACAGGGATTGACAAAAAATAATAAATAATAAATAAAATTACTTAAAATACCTGAATATTACTTTATTATAAACACATTCCCAAATAACATGTAATATTTATAATGACTCATTTTCTTTAGGGCAAAATCATCAGAGAAAATAAAATTTCCACTGCTCTATTAGCACACATAAAACCCATCCTAAATCACAGCTGGAAGGATTAGTTCAAAGCAGGGAGCTAAAGAGCTATCTCAACTCTCCTCATGTCTCTGGTTGTCATGAATTACGATCCTACACACAGCTGACTATCACGGATCAGTGAGTGTGGACCCACTGTGTCAACTAACTGGTTTGGCTTTGGGATAAACTCTAAGGGCACTATTCTGGTGCTCCTCTGGTATTTACCCTTTACCCTAATTTTATTTTATGCATTCCCAGAGAATCCCTTTAAGGCTACAAATCAAATGAACTAAGAATAAAGTATCATCACTGGGCATTTTACAAATCACATTGCAGTTCCCAGGGCATTCTTCCAGCTTAACTGGCTTCAAACTCAACCTACTTCTTACTCCCAATGAATAAGCCATGCAAACCAAAGGCACAGATTTGAGGAACTGTTTTACAGATTTGATGTCTATAACACTTTGTCCCCTTTATTCCTGATTTTATAACTTAGAGACCCAAAAGGAATGATTTCTTTAATTTTAGCTGGCTTGGACAAAGTGGTGTTTGTATTAGTTTTATGAGATCATTATTTCCTCCACCTTTTTCCTCACCTCCAACTTTTTCCTGTCCAGTGTTAAAGGTGTATTCCCATCTGAAGATTTATGGCATATATCAATAGGATATGGCATAAATGCCCAAGAGGTGCTTCTCCCATATCTGGGACCCACTCCTATATCGAGACAGGCACATATGCAGGTTTTCCATGGACTACAATGGGACTTCTTCCATGCTGGCTCAGCTAATTTAAGAAGTACCATAATAGCAAATGGAGAGGATGCTGTGCATTTGCAGTATGCTCTTTATTCACTGTGGTGCCCTGTTCTTGAGATAAGAAGTGGGACCTGTACCTATTTGACATTTATAGCATATGCTATAAGTATGCCATAAATGTCTAAATGGGAGAACCCCTTTAAATGCTCTCTTTTACAAAACTTGAATGCAATTGTAGCATGAGACAGCATTGTTATTTTTTTAAAACCTTCAATAAAAAACGAATTGAAAAAAAAGACCAATAAACAACATCCAAAACATTTACCAGCAACCTATGGCCTTGTTATGTCTATCTTATATCATTGTGCCAACAAAGCACCATATTCCCATATTTAGAGAGACAATTCTTTAATGTGAGGCTTACCATCTACACACGATGGAGCTGCTCTTGTAGTTCCCGCCACTTGCCCAGGAAAACACGAGCATTTTACTGTCTGTGACCGTTCCTCAATCTTGTTCTTATTGCAGCATCTGTGAGCAGCAATCACTTCACAAGTGCCCGGTTCCACATGAACTGTAGAAAGAAGATATAAGGAATATTCAGTAGGGTGGCATAATCAGTTTGTATTCCCATGTAACACATTTTCTTATCTACACCATGCCATCCCTACAATATGGGATCTATAGGATTCTTCTGTGTCCACTGTATCCAACCTTACCTTTCTGCAAATTTTATTAAAGTCTCCCACAATACAAGTTGAATACATTATCAGAACGTTATCTAAACCTTCAACCAGTCACAATTCATATCACCACCACTGAGTGGACGCATATAGACTCATATAACTCCCAACAAAGTATTGTAAAAACTTTTTTTTTTCCCAAAGCTGATCATCTCGCACCACACATCTGTCGAGCCAAGAGAAAAGGTAAGGAAGAACACATCTGCATTCAGAGGCTTCTATTTCTATTCTGTTATGTTGAAAGGCTCTTCACTGCAAAGAATAGAGAGCCTGATCACATATCTTGCAAATAAAGATTTGAGGGAATCTTAGTGATCCTAGGGGTCACAGTGTCTAAATTAACACAGACACTAAATGTCAAAAAACATAAAGGGGGTCATTTACAAACAGATATACGCCACTTTTTGGCATATATCTACTGCAGATTGTGGCGCAAAGGCTATTTGCGCCACAATTTGTGACTTTCCCCGCTCAAGGCAGGTCTAATAAAGGAGGCGTGGTGTGGGCCACCAGGTCCATCTCAAGTATCATTTTCTAACCCTGTTTTAGGTGTAGAAAGTGGTTTAAATCTACACCAGCAAGGGAGCTGGCGTAGATTTAGACAGGCGCTGGATATGCAGAAGTTTTGTAGAGGCCGACGCCACTACATACATTCAGCGCATCTACTGCCAACTAAAGGGGTATTAAGACCGGTCACCGATCTTAATAAATCACCATCAAAGTGTGTACACAGACTTACTTCCTTTCATATACAGTGTCGGACTGGGATACCTAAAGCCCACCAGTTAAATTTATTTTGGGGGCCCACCGTACAGATACATTCAAATATAATAAATATTTTAACAAGTTTTTTATATGAACATAGGCTAGTTGAGATGCTCTGCATTGAATATATGTATGTAGAGCAGTAAATCTACTGTGTTATGTGTCACTTGTGCAGGTGGTGGGAAACTAGGGGCCCACCTTGCTCAGGGGCCCACCGGGGGATTCCCTTGTACCCCTGTGGGCCAGTCCGAGCCTGTTCATATATATTCTATGTTAAAGGGGCTTCTGAGAGTTTAAAAAGGTTGTCCGCTCTTTTCATATTGATGACCTATCCTCCAATGAGCTCCACAGCCTCCACACAGCTTTCAAAGAGCAGCACCATTCATTGGATAGCAATTGGCCTGGTAAAGCAGCTCAGCCTCATTCACTTAAATAGGACAGAGCTGCATCTAGGCCATGTGTTCGATGTGACATCACTGGCCTTGGAAGAGGCTGCAGTGCTCATGGGAGAGCAGCAGTCTGATTAGTGGGGCTGTCAGTTGTCAGACCCCTGCCAGTTTGATACTGATGACATATCCTGAGTATAGGCCATTACACACTAGTAAAACCCCTTCAATATTGACCTGATCTACCACAGGATAGTAATAGCATTAAGCTTCAGCTGTGATATTACATAAAGGTTAAATAATACTGCACCATATTGCCCATGAAAATGTAACGTGTTTTGACCACTAGCACTAGCGCATATTTTATTAACCCATTGATCCTTAAGCTGGAATATTTAAAACATACACACGGTCTGTGACATGTTACTGATCCAGGGCCATGAAAATGAAAGATGTTGAACAGTTTTCACATATTCTGCTTTTCACTATGTACAAAGGTTTCCATGTCCTGAAGGAGTATGTGCACGTGGATCAATAACTACTGTTCGCCCACTACATATTTCCTTTTACCAGTTCATTAAAACAGTAGAATATAAAAAAAGGCAGAGTCGTATTTGAAATGCCAGTGGTGTCCGTTACACTGAAATACATATCTTTAAATATGGCAGAGCTATATGGTAATGTAGGCACTTGCCTTGGTAACAATACTGCTACAATTTAATTAGCTTACATAGCGTGTGCATTAATATTATTTTATAATAAATCTTAGACTATTTTTTTAGTGTGTAGCATGTATTAATTGGCATGATATTGCTACATACAACTTACCGAATCCACCATTATTATGTATTATATAGGTATATATATATATGTATTATGTTATCTATTATTATAATGTTTTATATTCTAGATTTTCAATTGAAACAGCAGTTTTCTGAAATGAGGCTATCAAAAAAACATTTACAGGATATGATAAAATAAGGCAGAGTAATAACCATTACATACTCTAAGGTTAATGGTCCATCTTGTAGTCGTTTAGACCCTGTTCATGTTATCGGTCTGTAAAGTCATGATTTATCTAGGATTAAAGAGGACCTGTCCTCACTCTGAATATGTCTGCATTAGTACATTCTTGTATGCCCCAGGAAATAACAATTCTTTGTAATCTTTTCTTATAAGGCCTCTTCTACATGTCCATGATGACATCGGTGACAAGATGGTTAGTGGTTCATCCGCGAAGATGTCCATGAAGAATTAGTATTTGGTCCATTTTTTCTTCTTTTTGTTATCTGTATTTGACATGCATTGTTAGGCTGAAAATTGGTTTCCAGAGCAACTCCTCCAATGGTCCATGACAAATCACTGATACAACATAGATGCCATCCATGCTGTGTCAGTGGTTTTGATAGACTCATAGTCTATAATATGCATGATGGATCCGTAATGGCGGACAAAATAGGGCATGCTTCCGTGGTGTTACCACGAACCCATGGGCAGTGGAGACCTTGGAAAGCACGTATTTGTGATTATGATGTGTGAAAAAGGCCTAACTTTATGTTACTAGAACCTTTTGAATACATTGATAACTGGATGTTAGTATTTGAGTCCATGTTCCTGCACAATTGGACACTACAATCAGTGCTGTGAGTGTAATCACTGATTGGGCAACACCAAATTGACAAGTTATAGATACATTTCTAGTTGGGAAAAAAGAGGAGCACCAAAGTTGCTATTTCATGAGGACAAGTATGTACGAAAAAAAGGATGTGTCAGGAGAGGCTACAGGTCTTCTCTAATGACTTTCATGAGCATAGTCCAGAAATGAGTGAAGGCTCAGGTCATGGTATGGAAGCCTAGCCCTTGGCTTCGATTTTAGATGTACATGATTGGTGAGAAAAACAGGGGTCATAAAATCGAAAGCCTACAGCAGCAGAAATAAAATATACCTGTGGGTATTTATCACCCTACTGGGCATTAGCCTGCCAGTGCCATTATTACAATCACCAATGTCTTCTCATTTATACTGCTGCAGCTATTCTCCTAGGTGGCCACTGAATACATTGTGCAGATAACAATGTGACTATAAATCCTCTTTGTTTTCCTTGAGCAGTATACTAAGTAGCACTTCATAGCACCATCAAGGCTTTCCTGCCGTTTTAGAGGCATTTTTGTAGGTGTGAATATATGATAAAGCATAATTTTACAAGTCAGATATTAAATGAAAACTGGATTCTTCGGTGATAAACTCAGTGCAATTATGAGCTGATTTTATGTTGCTTTTGACCCAGGAGTAAATTCACCCTTCATCTCACTCTCTCTGGCATTCAGATCAGGAAGCATGCCTTCATTTTATGATCTGATCTTCCTGTCATTAAAATTCTTGCAGCGTGTTCCCTCTGTACCATAAAATAATGATGACCTATGATAGCATAAGGAAAGCACAGCAAACAGTGCACACTGCTGGCCTGTTAAGCTATGAATGTACTGATCCACATTACAAATTAGGGTGGAAGTGCACCATCTCATGAAACCTTCAGAAATTACGATATGTAAAGCTTAATTAGTAAATGTCATTTTGGAATAATAGGAAAAAAATGGGAGGATTAAAAATAATAGTATGTCAGACAGCAAGAGCAGTGTAGGAATTGTAAGCGAGGAGGGGGCAATATCCCTCATCTACAGAAATAGGAACATGGAACACAATCATAATCCCCTTGTTCGCTTCAGAAAAGTATAAGAGAACTTCCACATATGATGTGACAGAATTATAAAGTTTGTGCCTCTAAGGGTATGGTCACATGGGGTAGTGTCTGTCCTATATATGTCCTCTCCACTCCTGGTTTTAAAAACTGCATTAGAAAACATGACTCATTTACCATACAAACATGCCCGCATAACTATTTGTCTAGTAACCAAAATGAAAATCATTATAGAGATATCTGATGATGTTATACAAGATGACATACAGTTAAGCATGGAGGCATACAGGTTCCATATTGTATCCTGCAGCACATTTGACCACAGATATTACTGCTGGAACTGTAGATCCTGCACACTTATACATAGGTTACCGAAGCTGGCATTCCAGCTGGTCCCATAAATGCTGAATTGGAGATAAATATGGTGACTGGGAAGACCAAGGTAGTGGGATTCCTGAGAAACCCTTGCTGTGTGTGAGCGAGCATTAACCTGCTGAAAAATGCCAGTAGAAAGCCCTGCTATGAGAGGCAACATTTGTGGCAACAGGATGTCCTTCACATATCGCTGAGCTGTTAGTGTCCCTCGTATCACTGCTAGTGGTGACCGACTGTCCTATGTGGTGGCTGCCCAGATCATCCCACCAGGAGTTGTCAGCCCTGCAATGAGAGGAAACACTAGCAGAACCTAGATTCTTCATGGACACCGATAAGGTTCCAGTCAGTAGCAGTCCAGGTTTCTTGTTTTATGACACCACTGCAAACTAAGATAATGGGGGCTAACTGTCAATAGCAGGACACGTAATAGGCTCTGTGACAACAAATTTCTCTATATAAGCACCTGAAAATAGTCTGAGCAGAGATAAGGTGTGTGTAATGAAGATGTCACCTGTGTCTGGGTGGTGAACAACCAAACTTTGAGACCAATCTGTTCAACATGTGGGCATGCCCTCACATAATCACTGCTCCCAACATCTCCTAACAGCTAGGTCAGAATGGCCTAGATGGTGGGAAATTGGTAGCAAAAAAATCCTGCTTCTTTAAGTCCAGTAATGTGCCCCCTCAAAGTCAGTCAACTGGAAAAAAAAAATCTTTGAACCACATATTGGACACTATATCATCACATGGATCTATGAGAAATCCACAAAGTGTACTTCGATATGAATTTCAGGGAAAATTTGATTTGCCACAAAGCCAAATTTCCTCTTGCTTTGTGGTAGCAAATACATTTTTCCTGGTTTTGGTTGAGCACCAAAGTGCTCTTGTGCTCAAGTAGAACACTTCCCCTCTGAAGAGGGGAGGGTGTCTGGACTCTAGTTCAGCTTAGGAGTCCATGTTCTGGCTCATTATATAGCTATGTCCATATATGGAGTCAGTGCTTGTGGACAGCCAGTATATTTCAATCTAATTTAGCATCTATTTCTGAAAGGTTTCAGGCAGGATTTGAACTCACAACCTTCTATATTACAGCCAAGAATCTTAACCACTACACTATAGAGCTACATGGCCAGTTACACAAAAAAAAAAAAAAAAAAAAAAATGAGACCTCTGCTGTTACTAGGGCTGTGCAACATTTTGCGCCAGATCTTCAATCAAGATGGTGGCGGCCGGCCCGTCACAACAAAATGGATCAGGTAAGTATGATTTTATAAAAAACATAATTATATTTTATACCTAATTATTGCTATTAGATGCCGCAATCATGTATGAACGCGGCATCTGAGGAATACAATGACGGCGAGCTTTATTTGTAAAATTCTGTGAAGCAGCCAAATCGAATTTTTGAATACTTAACTCATCTCTACCTGAATCTAAACAATAGCCTTCTTTTTAAATTAAATTTGTGTAACTGATCCAGAGAAGATTGGCTTATATTAGTCCTATTATTACATCAACTCAGATCACCTTAGAAATTTGGACCTATTCAGATGGGGTAAATAGGGCAGTTATATGGAAGTCCTATATTTTTTCTTGCTCTTTCATGAACTACAGTATAACATGCAACATGGGATCTCCATACCAGAGATCTGCAAGTCAAGTTTAGCTACCATATATTGATACATAAACTTCCAGTCTCGGCTGCCATGGATAGCAAACTAGTGAGTTTTTCATTAATTTTAACCTTATATTTCTCCTACTAATCTGGAGTACCAGCAGGAGGTATGCAATCTCCCTATTCTAGTTCTTTAAAATATTTTTATATGCCATTCACGCAATTTCTCTGTAAATTGCTTTATTCTAGAGTAGTTGGCAACAATTTGCTATATATATTAAATAATTCATACCAATCAATATTTTCCATTATATTCTTTGATGCTGTAGTATATTATAGTGGATTTACTAACGCACACAATACGTACTGCAGAATATCTGCTCCTGCTTTGTCCACATATTATCAATACGTAACCCGATGGCTATTAGTGAACATATATATAAGGCCTCATGCACACGACCGTTGTGTGATTTGCGGTCCACAAATTGTGGATCCACAAAACATGGATGGCGTCCGTGTGCGTTCCGCAATTTGCAGAACGGCGCAAACAGCCATTAATATAACTGCCTAACCTTGTCCGCAAAACGGACAAGAATAGGACAGGTTATATTTTTTGGCGGACCACGGAATAAAGCGACGGATGCGGACAGCACACGGAGTGATCTCCGCGTCTTTTGCGGCCCCATTGAAGTGAATGGGCCAGCATCCAAGCTGCAAAAACTTCAGCTAAGATACGGACCAAAACAAAGTTTGTGTGCATGAGGCCTAACAATACAAATGTGATACTTTCCACTGATGACTTTATTTAACCCTGTCTATTCTGGAGCTTTTGTAAACCACTGTGTGAGGTTATCCGACGACAAGGCTTACTCCTATAAAGCTCTACATTGTTGAAAATTTTTTACCAAACTTCAATTTGTACAAGTAACAGAGACATTTTTTTTCTGCCAATGCAGCTTTCTTTATTAAATTGCCAACATAACCCAGTTATTCCAAGGCTTGTGTGTTATACTACTATTCAACAGATGGTGACTGTCAGCGGGCTTGACTTTATTCAAAAATTTAACATATATATTACTTTTTACATAAGCTAGAATCACAAGTTCAGATTGTAACAGATTCTTTCAATTCTTCCTGTCGCCCCTGGAGTCTGAACTAACTGCTGCCGGCACCTGCTTAGATAATTTGGACTGGTCTTTTAGAGAAAATTCTAATCTACATGTATTATGCTTTCCTCAAGTAAATATTTTATAGCTAATAGATCCTCAGTCCATACCACATGTAATGACAGGATGTTCTCAATATTGCAAAAGCTTTTAAGACCTTAGAACTTGAACAGAAGCGTGTTTCATTGTAGCAGTCTTCGATAAACAAACATTATATCACAATATATTTTTCATAAAACTATACCAAATATGATGAAATGGGTTGTCCTAAGAATTATCATTTAACAAATGAAAAACAAATTAATTTTGTAATTTACTTTCTGTTACAAAAAAGCCCCAGAGAGATATTGCTTTTGCTTCAATATAATGGCGCTTGCGCTCATTAGTGTTCAATTTGTATACTAAAGGTGCACATCCACCTACCGAGCTGAATGAGAAGGTCACACATGCTCAGTTCTATCCTTCAACTGCCACCAGGTGGATCTGCTTTTAGAAGGGCAGATTGATGCCCTTGACAGCTTATGGAACATGACTTCTTCTCGTTGCACTTATTTTCTACGGAGAGAAGAGATTGAGCTGTGTAAGGAGATTCTCACAATGGAGAACCAGCAGTTTGCATAGAAAAAGAGAGAGCCTGAACATACGGCTCTGCTTAGATTCTACAGATCTCAGCTCTGTCCTATTTTACTTAGCGCCTCAATGTGTGGAAGCTCCAGGCTCTCCATCTTCTTGAGTTAGGTAGAGACAGGCTCTTTCTGGAAAGACAGGCTGCGTGAGACATTTGTAAAGTTTCTCTTAGGGCTCATGCATATGATGACCACTGTCTGTTTTGAGGTCTGCTAACACGGATACCAGCCATGTGCTCTCCACGTTGTGTGGAACGGAACGTCCAGGCCATAATAGAACAGTCCTATAATAATGTGAACAAGAATAGTACATGTTCTATATTTTTGCAGATGCCAAGGAATGGACATACAGATGCGGACAGAACACAGTATGCTGCATCTTTTGCAGCCCCATTGAAGTAAAAGGGTCCATATTTGACTTGCAAAAAATGTAGATCGGATGAGTACATAAAATATGTTTGTGTGCAAGAGCCCTTAGACAGCGACATGGAGGCAGCATGAATAAAAGCCCTAACGCTGGGTTCACACCTGAGCGTTTTACAGCGCGTTCCTACGCGCTGTAAAACGCACAACAGGCAAGAACCAATGATTCCCTATGGGAAGGGTTCACACCTGGGCGTTTTACAGCGCGTACGATCGCGCTGTAAAACGCCCGACGCTCAAACAAGTACAGGAGCTTTTTTTGGCGCGTTTGACGCGCGTTTGGGCCATAGACTCTTTGGACAACACTGCTGTCAATCACCCAAACGCACGTCAAACGCGCGTTCACTATTAAAAAAAACATGCATAAAACGCGCGACAGAAACGCGCGTTTGAGAAACGCCTAGGTGTGAACCCAGCGTAAGAGAAAAGTCATACCTATTGGCTGCCAGGCTGAAGAAGATCTAGCAGAACAATCAAAGGGATGAATGGGGGGATCTCTGGAACCATGTGAGGTACAGGGCTGGTTCTAGCTTTGTTATGAGGAGACTCTGCCATCTAGTACAGTTAATAACTTTTTTACATTAATCATGTTATAACGCTTTTAAAAGGAACCTGTCACCTGTGATTAGCTGCCCTCACTGATTTCAGAGGCCTGTCACTTCTCTGCTTGCAGTCAGTGTGTGTATAGTACTGACAGGTTGAACCGTGCAGTGCTCGGCAGTGCAGAAGCTGAGTCCAGTGAGACTGACTGCCCCATCTCTGGACAATTACTAAGAGGTTTCTTTCATCTGGAGGCAGGGGAGAGTGGGGGACTCATTGTACTCCTCTCCCTCGCCGCAATGGCGGGCTCTGCAGGGTTTGACATGTAACTACTAGAAAAGTACTGACTGCCAGCTCATTAGTGACAGACCACTGAAATCCGTGGGTCTTTCGTTACACTCAGTGATGGCCGCATAGTACAAATGACAGGTTAGATTTTTTTTATGTATTTTTTAAACAATACACTTTATTGATTTTTATTATATTTTTATCCCTTCTATAATACATTGCAATATTTTTGTCTAGTATTGTATTATTATCAGTCTTACACTGACAGACAGCTCAAATACATGACAGACCTAGGGCCATTTGTTATGTCCACAAGTGCTTTAGTAGCCAATCGACCCCCGTGAACATGTAGCAGAAGGGTATACTCTCTCAGTATGGACCAGAGCTTCTAAAGGGTTACCAGCCACATGCCAAAAATTTATGGCATGGTGCTGTGAGGACCTGCTTACAACCCCATATTATCGTTCTGTAAAATGGTAATAGCCATTTTGAGTGATTTATGCGGGATTAATCATTTATGTTTCAGATTTGCCAAAATTTGAATTTTTAGCAAAATCTGTAGTGATTTTTTTAATTAGTGTGGAGCGAGCATGCTCGGCCGAACACCAGTTCGGCTTGAGCATCGCAATAATCGGCACATCGCAGTGTTCGGCCCAATACCGCGTGTGCTCGAACGCGATGCTCGAGTCTCCTCCCCGCACATTTGTTGGCTGCTACGCAGCCAATAAACGTGCAGGTAAGTGCAGCCATGTTGGTTACTGGCATTACAGTGACTGGCTGTCCGGAATGTGTCATCAGGGGCTATAAAGCCCCCGGTGACATGTGGTTCGGCTCAGTCTTAGGCTACTTTCACACCTGCGTTTAGGTGCGGATCCGTCTGGTATCTGCACAGACGAATCCGCACCTATAATGCAAACGCTTAGATCCGTTCAGAACGGATCCGTTTGCATTACCATGAACAAAAAAAATTAAAACATTTTTTTGTTTTTTTTTTGTTCATGATAATGCAAACGGATCTGTTTTGACTTTACATTGAAAGTCAATGGGGGACGGATCCGTTCGAAAATTGAGCCATATTGTGTCAACTTCAAACTGCAAGCAGCATTCAGGTGTCCGCCTGCTGAGCGGAGGCCAAACGGTGCCAGACTGAAGCATTCTGAGCGGATCCGCATCCACTCAGAATGCATTGGGGCAGTACGGATGCGTTTGGGGCCGCTTGTGAGAGCCTTCAAACGGAACTCACAAGCGGAGCCCCGAACGCTAGTGTGAAAGTAGCCTAAATCAGGGAGAGCTGTGCTGTAGAAGGGCCAGATAGTGAAGGGAATTAATTTTTTATTTTTTTTTGTTAGGCAGGGTTGGTGATAGAGATGCAAAAGTCCTTTTAAGGACTATTGTTATATCTGGCAGAATTATACATTTTTGAGCGCAACCTGTGCTAAATAGCTTGCAATTGTTTGGCTGCTGCGGACAGCGACATTATCTCCTGTGTAACGTGTGCACAGCCTAAAAACATCTGTGACATCCAGTGTACTTTTTGCGTAGATTGTGTCCACTGCAGACAGTTACAATACTTGCGATACATCTCCTGTATAACGTTTTTGCATCCTAAAAATATCTGACATCCAGTGAACTTTTCCGTAGACGCTGCGGACAGTGACATTACCTGCGCTACATATCCTGTATAACTTTTGCACATGTTAAAAATATCTGTGACATCCAGTGTACTTTTTCTGTAGATGCTGCGGACAGCGATATTATCTGCGCTACATCTCCTGTTTAACGTGTGTGCATCCTAAATATATCTGTGACATCCAGTGTACTTTTTCTGTAGATGCTGCGGACAGCGATATTATCTGCTTTACATCTCCTGTTTAACGTGTGTGCATCCTAAATATATCTGTGACATACAGTGTACTTTTCCCGTAGACGTTGCGGGCAGTGACATTATCTACCCTACATATCCTGTTTAATGTGTGTGCATGCTAAAAATATCTCTGACATCCAGTGTACTTTTTCCGTAAATTATGTCCGCTGTGGACAGTTACATTACCTGCTCAACATCTCCTGTATAACGTTTGCGCATCCTAAAAATATCTGTGACATCCAGTGTACTTTTTCCATAGACTCTGCGGGCAGCGACATTATCTGCGCTACATCTCCTGTTTAACGAGTGTGCATACTAAAAATATCTGTGACATCAAGTGTACTTTTTCCGTAGACGGTGTCCGCTGCGGACAGTTACATTACCTGTACTGCATCTCCTGTATAACGTTTCCTCATCCCAAATATCAGTGACATTGGCTGTCATTTTTTCTTAGCCGCTGGTGACAGCAGCGACATTACTTGCGCTACATCTCCTGTATAATGTAAGCTGCTGGTGACTGCAGCGACATTACCTGCACTACATCTCTTGTATAATATTAGCCGCTGGTGACAGCAGCAACATTACTTGCCCTACATCCTCTGTATAACGTTAGCCGCTGGTGACAGCAGCGACATTACTTGTGCCACATCTCCTGTATAACGTAAGCCGCTGGGGATCCGCATCACCGCAACAGGCTAGAAGAGGCAGTGGGGTGGCAAAAGGGAGCTGGCCACACCAAACAGGCCCGCAATTGTTCCCCGGAGCACCCCCTTGTGGCAATCTCCCTTGCCAAGGGGTAGGTGTTTTCCAGTATGGCGTTTTTTTTTAGGAAAGTGGGACGGTAAAACAATTGTCATTTGCAACCTGTGTCGTACCAAAATGAGCAGGGGTGTGAACACTAGCAACCTCACCACCACCAGCATGATCCGATTATGAGTTATTATGCCCCCAGCAGCACTAAATACCCGCTCTGACAAAACACTGGCGGCAGGGCAGGCCAGCACCTTTCTGATAGGTAGGCCGAACGCCTGGGTCCACAATCAGTGTCTGTCGGTCACACCACTGCCTCCTCTTCCCCTGTTTTACGTGCTGGCAAATCCCCTGTCCAAGATGCAGGCCCGGATGCCTCACGCCCTGCATCTGGACCTTCGCAAGCACCATCAGCTAGCACATCCACTTCTGTGTCCCAGTGCAGCGTACAGATGTCCATACCCCAGGCCTTTGAACGAAAGCGCAAATACCCAGCCACCCACCCACAGGCCAAAGCACTAAATGCGCACCTTTCCAAATTACTGGTCCTAGAAATGTTGCCATTTAGGCTTGTGGACACTGAGGCTTACTGCAGCCTAATGGCGGCGGCCGTCCCTCGTTACTCAGTCCCCAGCCGCCACAATTTTTTCCGGTGTCTCCTGTAAAACGTTTGCGCATCCTAAAAATATCTGTGACATCCAGTGTACTTTTTCCGTAGACTCTGCGGACAGCGACATTATCTGCACTACATCTCCTGTTTAACGTGTGCGCATACTAAAAATATCTGGGACATCCAGTGTACTTTTTCTGTAGATGCTGCGGACAGCGACATTATCTGCGCTACATCTCCTGTTTAACGAGTGTGCATACTAAAAATATCTGTGACATCCAGTGTACTTTTTCCGTAGACGGTGTCCGCTGTGGACAGTTACTTTACCTGCAATACATCTCCTGTATAATGTTTGCGCATCCTACACCAGCATCCTTACACCAGCGTGTGTTCCACAACATCACCCGTGCCCTGACCAACACAGTTATTGGGAAGGTCCCCTTAACGACTGAGACATGGACAAGTGCTTGTGGCCAGGGACGCTACATTTCCCTGACAGCACACTGGGTGAACGTTGTGGAAGTCAGGAGCTAGCCGTACCCTGGGATGACACAGATGCTACCGACACAAAGGATTGTGGGCCATACTTCCATCAGGATTTCCGCCACCACCTACATTAGTGGCTGCAACCCTCCCTTCTCCTCCTCCACCTCTTCCTCCACTTCCACTTCTGAATTGTCATCTTGCAACTGCAGTGGTCAGGACTGGGTTGTTAATGTTCTGTATTTGTCATGACGCCAATTGCAGCATGCACAGGGTACTATCCTAGGGCCCTTCCAAGGTGTTATAACGCACGTCCCAGATTAGGAGTCCCAGATTAGGAATGCCAGAGTGGTATAATGGCCTATAATGTCTCTGTAGGGTAGTGGTAATTGTGTCACTGTGTCTCCTACCTGGGTACGGCTGGACTCCTGGCTCCTGGGTCACTTGCAATAAATTTGAGCGTAGTGATAGTAGGAGTAATAGAGAAATTTTACAGCACAAATTATGTCCAGACCTTTAGATGAAGTTCAAACGTTTCTTTACTTGATATAACTTGTATCCAAGCAGTATACAGCTTTGGTCTCTTGGTCCCAGCAGGTTTTGGCAAGGATTGTCAGGAATGAGTACTTGTGCTTTGAATGTGACCTCAACTGTGTGGGAGACAGACTATCTGAGGAGGGAATAGCTTCTCCTAGGTATCTGGACTTATCTCTCAGATGGATTCTTAGGGGATGCTTTCTTCCTGGAACTCTGGAGGTTGTCTGTAGTTTTCTGCTTCTTCATCCAGCTGAGGCTGAAGGTGCTCAGACTGGGAAAATGACCAAGTATCAGCTGAGACAAAGTCCTTGCTGTCTTCCCTTTGCAGGAGTAAAAACTATATCTGGCTCTAACAGTTTTTTCCCTCCCTTGTTGTAGGAAGACGGAATAGTCCACCTCTCTTCAGAAGGGGGGCAGAATAGAACAGGATTGTTCCATTCTGAACTGCCATAACATTAAAACTATCTCTACCAATAATGTTGCCACCTGCTTGTATACCAGGAAAATTACATGAACACTTACATTAAACATAGCTTTGATGCACATTTCTGGGGAACATAAGCAAAATCAAATCAGATGACAGTATAAAAGCTCTTAGAAGATAGTAGTGAGGTTGAGGAGTGTAGTAACACAAGTCTGGGGTGTTACACAACACCAATCATCCATCAGTCAGTAGCTGGAATCAGTTTTGCACTGCAGAAGGTGAAATAGCAACAGGCTGTGCTGAAACGAATATGTTTAGGTGACAAACAGCACACCGCCGCAGAGCTGTTGCAGGGTATAAGGAACCAGACTGATATGTGGCTCTCGCCACTCAACCAGGCATGGTTGTGTCTGATAATGGCTGTAACTTGGTGGCGGCTTTGGAGCTCAGCAAGCTCACACACATACCATGCCTAGCCCACGAGTTCAACTTAGTGGTTCAGCGGTTTCTTAAAACCTACCCCACTTTGCCTGAGCTACTGGTGAAGGTTCGCCGCGTGTGTGCCCAATTCCAAAAGTTATCTACAGCTGCAGCCGGTCTGGCAACGCTGCAGCAGTGCTTACAATTTCCAGCTCACCAACTGTTGTGCGACAGGAGCACATGCTGGAACTCCACGTTCCACATGGCCAGGCTTTGTGAGCAGCAGAGGGCAGTAGTGGAATACCAGCTGCAACATGGCTGTCACCTTTCCAGTCATCTTCCGCTCTTCACAAGCGACGAGTGGGCATGGATGTTTGACCTCTGTGAGGTTTTACGCAATTTTGAGGAATCAACACAGATGGTGAGCGTTGATGCAATACTAGAAGATCCTTGTGAAAAAATTGCTCTAAATTTCCATCTGACAACGCTGTCAGCAGAGTATGTAGTTCCTTGGGCAAAACCAAGGAGGAGAGACAAGGGGAACACACAGCAGTTCCAACAGAGGCAAGGAAACACTCTCCAAGGCCTGGGACACTGTCCAGTCGGACAGTTTCATGACACCCCGCCAGCACCCTCACCCTGATGCGCGGCCTAGTGTCACAAGGAGAGAAAAGTTTTGGAAGATGGTAAAGGAGTACATAGCAGACCATGTCAGCTCAATGTTCTCAATGATCCCTCTGTGCCTTACAACTATTGGGTGTCCAAGCTGGACAAGTGGCACGAACTGGCGCTCTACGTCTTGGAGGTGCTGGCCTGACCTGCCGCCAGCGATTTGTCAGAGTGGGTATTTAGTGTTGCTGGGGGCATAATAACTGATAAGCGCATCCGACTGTCAACTGAAAATGCTGACCGGTTGACTCTTTTCAAAATTAACAAGGCCTGGATTGCCCCTGACTTCTCTACTCCACCAGAGGAAAGCGGCTGACCATAAAGGCACTTTAAATGTGGCTTTTATGGTGTATTGAATACACTGTATTCCCATGCATCCCTTCCACCACAAAAAAGGGTATATGTTTTAATCTTCCTTTGCTCATCCTCCTCCTCCATCATATCAATATGCTTATTAGGCTACCCTCGCTCCTAATGTTTTAAAGGGTCAGCTCAGCAGCAGGCCCTCAACCATAATTTTTTCCATGGTCAGATCAGCAGCAGGCACTCGCCCCTAATGTTTAAGAGGGTCACCAGGAGGTCATCAATCATAATATTTCAAGGGTGTGTATGATGCCCTCCTTTATGCGTAATAAAGGGTGTATTGGAGTGCCGTTTCCTTGTAATTTTTGGCAGCCCTTTCACTTAGTGCATAGGCTTTATGAGTGTAGAAATCCCACTATCTGCACAATTGTACCACAATGTGAATGAGGCCCTCCTTTATGTGATCAGAGTGCCTCTTCCTTGTAATTGTTGGCAGCACTTGCACTTTATATGCAAGTAAATATATAGGAAAGAATGTTTCCTAACAATTGTTCCACTAAAATCGATTTTATCTTTGGTTTTGTGCATATTATTGTCAGTCTGTTAAAGTGGCGTACTACTAGGACAACATCATTCACAGCAGCGACCTGGGAGTCCAAGATGCATTTCATTGGTGTTTCCATCAATTTCTGATCTTTTACTATGAACCAGGCACCCTCCCCTCTTCAGAGCAGGGAGTTCCTGGTTTAATGCTGGGGTTTTTCCATTGACTTCCATTGTGCTTTTTCAGTAACTTTTCTTTACATACCTTTCATGCGATATATAATATAGCCCTTCACTTGAAGATATGTAAAATAAAGACACAATTTAACTTCCTAGTAAGCGCTCATGCACACAAACGTATTTTCTTTCTGTGTCCATTCCATTTTTTTTTGCAAACCGTATGCGGAACCATTCATTTCAATGGGTCCACAAAAAATAATTAACTCCGTGTGCATTCCTTTTCCGTATGTGTGTTCCGCAAATAAATAGATCATGTCCTATTATTGTCCAGATTATGGACAAGGATAGTACTGTTCTATTAGGGGCCAGCTGTTCCGTTCCGCAAAATACGGAATGCACATGAAAGTCATCCGTATTTTTTGCAGATCTGTAAAATACATACGGTCGTGTGCATGAGCAGTGGTGTCGCCGGGGGGGGGGGGGGGGGGGCAGAGGGGGCCACAGCCCCCCCTACATCATGCTGTGCCCCCCCATGTACCCCCCCAACTAAAATGCCCCTGTTCCCCCCCCCACCAAGTGAGCCGCCGCCGCCGCCAGGCACAAGGAGATGAGCACTTCCATTGCACTCAACTCCATTGTAATCTGCCTGTGCCAGCGGAGGTGCAGGGGAGGGAGAGGTGTGTCCCTTCCCCTTTCTCTGATAGGCTGCCGGCGCACTAGGCCAGCAGCCTATCAGAGGCCGGCGCAGTCGGCGCGATGACGTCATCACGCCGCCTGAGCCTTACAGCGTAGGACACAGGCCAGAAGAGGCCTGCATCGTATCGCTGACACTGAGGTAAGTATGTGTTGTTGTTTTTTATTACAATACTGGCACATGATGATGATGAGGGGGGGGACTTAATACTGGCACATGATGATGATGGGGGGACTTAATACTGGCACATGATGATGATGGGGGGACTTAATACTGGCACATGATGATGGGGGGACTTAATACTGGCACATGATGATGGGGGGACTTAATACTGGCACATGATGATGGGGGGACTTAATACTGGCACATGATGGGGGGCTTAATACTGGAACATGGGGGGGCTTAATATTGGCACATGATGGAGGGGCTTAATACTGGCACGTAATGGGGGCTTATTAATGGCACGTAATGGGGGGGCTTATTACTGGCATGTGATGGGGGCTTATTACTGCTACGTGATGGGGGCTTATTACTGGCACGTGATGGGGGGCTTATTACTGGCACATTGGGGGCTCTTGTACTGGCACGTGATGGGGGCTCTTGTTACTGGCAGTGGCACGTTATTGAGGGCACTTAATACTGGCACATTATTGGTGGGCACTATAGGGGCATCTACTGACTCCACAAAGAAGGGGTGTTTTATATGGGGGGCTCTGTACAGTAGCATTTTATACTGGGACACATTATGGTGGGTACTATGGGGAAGGGGGAGAGGAGTACTATGGAGTCATCTACGGGGGCCCTAAGAAGGGGTATTTTATACTTGCAAATTATGGGGGACACTGAGGGCATCTACTGGGGCATGATATATGGGGCATTTTATACTGGTACATTATGGGGGGCACTAGCAGGAAGGGGGGAGAGGAGGCATTCACTGGGGGCACTATATAGGGGTATTTTATACTGGCACATTATGGGGGACATTAGCTCAACTGGGGGCATAAGGGGGTATTTTTTGCACTGTCACATTATAAGGAGAATTATTTCTACTGGGGGGCATTATGGTGGGTTTTATTACTCCCCCATGGTATGACCCCCTAGTAGCAACACCAGCCTCTCTCTGCTCTGCTAGCCCTCTGAACATCAGCTCCGCCGAGCCCCCGGCCAAGTGTTGAAGTGGTGTCCGAGATCCACAAGGACCAAGCCAAGTAACTGTAAGTGTTCATGTGAAATATGTTTGTTATATATGTACACTCCTGTGAGAGGCGGGGAGGGAGATCTGTGGATGACACTGTTATAGGGAGGGAGATCTGTGGATGACACTGTTATGGAGGTGGAAATGGGGGTGACACTGTCATGGGGTGGATCTGTGGATGACACATATAGCATAAGATGCTATATACGGTATGTGGCATCCACAGATCCCCCCCATAGCAGTGTCATCCACAGATCCCCCTCTATATAAAAGTGTCATCCACAGACAGCTGGACTTTTCTTCCCTGTTGCAGTTTTAGGTATTGGGTAAAGTATCGCAGCATTTCTAAGCGCACTTGTGTAAATGTATCGTTGTTATAGCTGCCCCCCCTAAGTGCATGAGCCCTAAGTCTGCACTTTCTGGCTATGGTTGTATGTTAATTTCCTTAGTTTGGTTTAACAAACATTCAGCCAAGGGAAAAGAATTTTAGATAATGATAGAAACTATTGACTTATATGATAAATAATAAAGGTAACATAATGTAAGTGATCCTTAAGTGTAAGTGGTCATTAAATAACCAGAAATCAGGATGTTGCTCACTTTGCAGTGGTCAGACCGTTCATTCAGACAATGCTTAAAATGTTTAACAACTAATAGAAAAATCAAATAGTTTCACTTGCAATATCTTTCAAAGCCACTTCCTTTCGATTGATGTTCGTTCGACGTAACCAGCCTTTCTCCTAAACCTAAATGTTTGGAGTATTTCTCCATTATAAATCTATCCAGAAATTCTATACATAATATTATCCAACGTCATTTCGAAGCAAAATCTTAATGTGTATCTGTCAGCAGATTTGTACCTATGACACTGGCTGACCTGATGCATGTGGACTTGGCAGCTGAAGGCATCTGTGTTGGTCTCATGTTCATATGTGTCTGCATTGTTGAGAAAAATTATGTTTTTGTATATGCAAATGAACCTTTAGGAGCAACGTTACACTTGGAGTCTCTGCTTTCTCTGCAACTGCTGCGTCTTCTCCACTTTATTGACAGGTCCTGGCAGGGGAATTGTGATCATACCTGGCCCTGACTTCTCCTAAAGTGCAGAGGGCACAGCAGCTGCAGAGAGAGCGGACGCTCTAGGTGTAATGGCAACACCCTTGTTGCTCCTAGAAGCTCATTCGCATATATAAGAACATCATTTTTCTCAGCAATGGAGGCACATATGAATATGTGACCAACACAGATGCCTTCTGCTGCCAAGAGCACATGTAACAGGTCAGCCAGTTTCAAAGGTACAAATCTGCTGACAGATGCCCTTTAAACACTGTTTACAAGTATCATCCCTGGTTAAAACACATTCCTCTCCAAAAGCATTCACCTTTAAAGGCAGGCCATCCTAGTGAGCAATGGGTGAGTGGAAAGCCATCAATTTGTGATTGGTTGGATCCAAACCTGAAACCCCCCATAGATTAGCTGAATGAAGGAAACAATGTGCTGTCCTGGCCCCTTCAATGTCTATCCAAGAACATCAGCTTGTATAGCTGTGTCTGATACTGCTGGGATTTACTTCTTCATTATCCGTTGGAGGTTGCTCCTCTCCCGTGCAGCGTGCAATTTTGGTGAGGTGCTGGCCTGTTTCTTTCTTGGATGATACTGCAAATCAGCCCCATTCACTTGAGCACTTTAGGTCATCAATGTGCGATCAGCGGGACAAGCAAATTACAACCGATCACATATGAATGTTTTTTTGTTTGTTTTTTCACACACTAAAAGTTATGTAATAAAACAAGATTATTATGGGGTGCACATGCCCAATGTTAATGTCACATTATCTGAATATGAGAAGTCAATAGCTTGATTCATTGACCTTTTGCATTTCAGTTGCAACAGATATAATTATTATGCAAAATAGCTTATTTGCACTAAGCATCTTTCATGCTCATTAACTTTGAGAATAACTGGACAAGACTAAAGCGTTCCACAATCTACATGTTGTCGACTGTGGAAATAATATTCAGGTTCTTACTTCTATGCATAGCTATGTAAGTACAGGATTCCTTTAAAAAATAAAGAGAAATAGATTTTTTTTAAACAATAGATATTAATGTTTGATTTTACAAAAAAAATTCTGCGAAAATAAACAAAAATAAAGTGTTGTGGGTATAGTAATAAAATCAATGCATGCTTATATTGATGTACAAACAAGCCTACATTTTTGGAAATGCCACCTGGGTCAAGATTTATAATTGTACAACTGTTTCACAATGCATTTAAAATGTAATTATTTGCATAATCTAAGTTGTATAAGCTTGTTTAAAGGGGTTGTGCAATATTTATTTTTTATTTTTTTGTTTTTATTACAAGCTCCTTTATTCTGTCGAACCTGCAAAGGAAAGATGATTTGCCTGCTTCCCGCTGTTGGCTTGCGATGCTCCATCAATGTCGAGATCTGGTTTGACATCGCCACAGCCAATCACTTCCCTCCCTCGTGTCTGCCTTGTGTCATGACAAATGATCACCTGATGTAAGGAGAGTCGCATACCACTTCAGTCAGTGATTGTTTGCAGGGATGTCAAACTGGATGTTGACACCGATGGAGCCCAGAGGAGCATTCCAGGTTCACAAAAAATCACCAAATAGTCTAGAAAATTGGTTTAACATGAAAAAATGATTTAAGCAATAGGTCATTTTCTGTTGACACATTTCCTTTAAGATTCCATAGATAATAACGGATAAATGAGTTTCTTGTATATGGCTTGAGGATTTAGAATGGAGGTGAATGTGGAATTCTTGTTAATTAGCAGAACCTTATGCTATTTGGGGTCATATGGCACATTGAACTCTGGTATATATAAATAGGTGGAGGTGAAAGAGCTTGTAGTATGATTAATGTAAAAAATGAAAATCAGATACCATATAGTACATGACAATCTCCTTCTAACAAAGCTAGAACCAGCCCCGTACCTAATGTGGATCCAGAGATATCCCCATTCATTGCTCCAATTTTTCTGCTAGATTTATAGCAAGCTTGCAGGGAATTGTCCTTTCTACTGCAGTTGAGGGGGCGGGTTCTTGCTGCTGCAGCTCTCTCCCTATCACAGCTCAGGAGGCAGCTGAAGGAGGAAAATGAGCATGTGCGGCCATCTCAGTAAGTTGGACAAAGAAATAAGAAAAAACAAACAGCAGGTGGCGCTTTATAGATACATTTTATTGAATAACTCAGTGGCTATACAAACTTTTTAAATTTGTGCAATTACAAAAGTATTTAGATCCAGGTGCTGGTTTGAAACGGTAGAATGTGTTTTTGTGGGATAATCCCTTTAAGTAAAATTAAACTTGTAGTTCTTCAATTTAGGGCTTCCTTGTACTGTACATATATGTATATATAAATGCCCCATGCCTTATAATCTCCATCCACAAGGCTCTGCCATGTGCATGACCACTAAGTCTGATTATAAAGCTACACTATGTGCATGAACCCTAAGCCTGAAGATAAGGCTCCACTATGTGCATGACCCCTAAGCCTGATAAGGCTCCACTATGTGCATGACCCCTAAGCCTAAAGAAAAGCTCCACTATGTGCATGACCCATAAGCCTAATAATAAGGCTCCACTATGTGCATGAAACCTAAGCCTGATGATAATTGAGACAGAAAAAACAATGACCAAGTTTGTTCTGCCCAGCAGGGTTAGAAAATCATTACAGTTCACCTTGCTACAGTCAGGGTAATTCAGAAGTGTTTAGTGTGGTTATAGCACCATCTAGCAGTGTTAAATTGTATTACACTGTTTTCTTGTTACAAGACTACTGCATTGTGGATAGTGCATTGCATTGTGGGTTATTGCAAAGCATCCTGGGAAAAAGAAGCCTCCAGGACACAGTACAGAGCTGTCCTATGCATGTCTCCTTCTCAAACACCACTATCCTTGCAAAAAAATATTTGGTAAGCGATATACCTCTGTTTCAGGGATATTGTGTTATGCAATGCTGTTCAGTTAGTTTGTAATTGTTACTCAGGGAGTTATGACTTTTAGATAGGTATGCAATCCTATGTACAGGCAGCCATTTTACAACTGAGTCCGCACAGAGACATTAAGCAGCCAGCAAATGGGCACACAATGTCCACTATCCAGGCATCATAATTCAGGACCAGGTCACAAGAAAGCAGCATTAGCAGGCTTATCTCGCCTGTGCAGAAGCTGAGGCTGCAAACGTAAGGTCTTACTTTGCTGCACAAGAGATGAAACTAAAGAAAAACAGCATGCCTGCTAGCATCACTGGCAAAAAACTTGCTGCAGAGAAAGAAGCAGCAGCTGCAATAGCCAAAGGAAAGTACCTGGAAGCCATGGAGTTCGCCGAATCTAAGAAATATAGCAAAGTACTTGTGCCAGACCTAGATCAACAAGATCCAGAACAGTGCATCTCAGAATATGTCCCTCAGCATCTTAGGACAGACGACAACTACGAGCCAGTATATCAGTCAGCTTATACAGAGTGTCAAAGATCCTACCTTGAACCACAGTACCTCAAGCAGGACGGTATACGACAAATCAATACCAGCCACAACTACCTACAGAACAAAAGCTCAGAAACCCCTAAAAGGTATGGTGATACACCACACACTCAGCATAACAATAGCACACCGGCTAGTATCAGTGCTAACCAGGCTGCCAAGGACATTGCTAAGTTCTTTGCTAAACGGGAGCTGGTTACCAAAGGACTTTAAAGTTCACTGTTCGGCCGAAAACTGCAGGGCATGGCTAGCCTCCTTCCAGAACACTATAAGGGACATAGATCTCTTAGTAAAGTGGAAGCGAGTCTGCTAAACACAAAAAAAGAATCAGAGACATTAGCATGAACTATCCAGGCAAAGGCCTAAAGATGGTGTGGGAAAGACTTGATGAGTATTATGGGTCAATAGAGGCTATAGAAAATGCTTTATATAAGAGAATTGATAATTTTCCCAGAATAGTGGGTAGGAGTTACCAGAAACTCAGTAAACTCAGCGACTTGTTGATAGAGGTATAGGTTGCTCAGGCAGAAGGAGATCTGCCAGGGCTAGCATTCCTGGACACCTCCAGAAGTGTCAATCCGATCATCCAAAAACTCCCTACAGGAGAAGTGGATCACGCATGGTTCCTGTTACAAAAAGGTCATAATGTACCATTCACCCCTTTATGGTGTTTGTAGACTTTGTTGCTCAACAGGCAAGGATCAAAAAATAATCCCAGTTTTTATTTTACTCTGTCATGTCCCACTACTCCTGGTGTCAAACTTCATAAAACTCCAGTGGAAGTCCACAAAACTAATGCCCCCTGCACAAAAAAACACATTCTTTACTAAAATGCATAGCCTTCAGAGAGAAATGTTTGGAAGATTTCCTGAAAGAAAACAACGTCTGCTTCAGGTGCTGCACTACAACATCACACTTCCTCAGGAACTGTAAGGTTAGTGTGACATGCACAGAAGGCAGTAGCACAAAACACAACACAGCTTTACACCCTGGACCACCCTCTCAGGCAGGGTCGGCTGCAGGTTCATGTGGGCCCTTGGGCAATAAAGCCTCAGTGGGCCCCCTTGTGGCATTTTGCACAACACACGAGGCAATAAAACTGCATGTATTATATATGGTGCAAATACAATAAACAGAAGATATATGTGAATCAATCCTTATGCCTGCCTCTCATTATTGATTACCAGAGGACTGTACTAGTAGAGAGTATGGGAGAGAACTACAAGGCTCAGCATGTCCAGCCTGTCATTATTGATTACCACAGGACTGTACTAGGAGGGAGCATAAGAGCAGAGAACTACAAGCCTCAGCATGTCCAGCCTGTCATCATTGATTATCAGAGGACAGTACTGATGGATAGTATAGCAGAGAACTTCTCTTCTATACTATCCATCAGTATTGTCCTCTGGTAATCAGTAATGACAAAGGTTGGACATGCTGAGCCTTATAGTTCTTTGATCTTAAACTCCTTCCCAGTACTGTCCTTTGGTAATCACTAATGACAGACTGGACATGCTGAGCCTTGTAGTTCTCTGAGAGGACAGTACTGGGGAGGAGTATAAGGGCAGATAACTAGGTTCAGCAATAGCATGTCAGTGCAACTAAGGGTCAGCAAAGAGAGAACTACAAGTTTGTGTCTGAAACCGGTTAGTTACCCACACTTCCTTCCCTCACAGCCCAGCTCCGCACCACACACTGCTAAGACCTGCCCCCACATGTGACTGGTCACCTGCTAATAATAAAACTCCTGTTTTCTTCGGCTGCTATGCTGTTTTCTGTTGCTAATCTCCGCCTCTGCCCCTGCTGTGATCCGTCCTCCTCCTCAGGATGTAATCTGTCTGTGCCGTGTAAATTACTGCTGATCCCACTGTACTCACACAGGGATGCTCCGCAGGCCTGGAGAGCCTGTGCAGTGACATAATGCGCAAGCAGTGCAGCAGCAGTATGTCAATGCCTGGAGATGTTTAAAGGGACCGCAGCTGCCACAATTTTGAAGTGAGGAAATGAGTGGGGCCCCTAAGGAACAGACACCGGCCCAGCTTTCAGGTAACATCCCAAGCAGAGGAGCATAACGGAAAGCAGATAGACACTGACATAGACACCCCAATAGTAAGTTCTCAGTGTACAGAGATCTGTAAAGGACTCTTAGGAGGGAAGTCCTGCTTAAAAATGTTGCCTTGTCAGAGTTTTTCCAGTCGGCCACTGAGATAAGGTGATCAAGGTATATGCAATCTTAGATGATCAAAGCAACAGGTCGTTAGCTAAATCCACCTTCTTTGACAACAGCCAACATCGTAGGGCCCAGTTCTCCCTATTCCTTAAGGAGATGTGCTGATACTGTTGAGACGGCGGGGAGGAAAGCAACTGGTCCAAGGTAGAGTCCATGGGTGGTTGGACCTGCTTGACACTGACAACCATACTGGAGTGCAATTACATTCCTGACAACCGTTATGAGATACCAACACCAGAGATAGTGGCATACCCCCCACACACACCGGAAGCATATAGCTCACCTGATACCGGAACTGGACCCAGAAGCCCCGATAGGAAGAGACATACTACAAGTTCACAAGGCTAGAGGACAGATTAACAGTCCCAAAATGCTCCATACGTCCAGATACTTGACCTAGGGTGGGTCATCATAGGAGACGTCTGTCTAGGAGGAGCACACAAGCCGACCTCAGTCAACAGTATGCTCACCAACACACTTGAAAATAGATGTCCTTCCTTTTTCCAGTCATGTCAGAGCAGTTTCCTGATAAAAGAACTGCCAGCGCTTCTGTGTCTTGTCCTTTTGCAGATAACTCCTGTGAAGACCATGCCTGCGATATTGAGCAAGATCACTTAGGATGCACAGTCTTTCACAGGACAACAAGAGAAGACAACAGGATCACAATGTCCATAGAAGATAAGCTGTTCTTGGATATCATGGATCAATGAATAGTAAAAGACGAGTCAAAAATCTGGGTCGCACCTTTACCGTTTAAAACTCCAGAGACAACTCTTACATAACAGCAAAGAACTTGTCTACAGTCGATTCATCTCCCTCAAACACAAACTTCAGAGGACACCAGAGACGAAAGAACATTTATTTACCTTCATGGAAAGAATATTCCAGAACAATCTTGCAGAAATGGCACCCGTGCTTCAAGACTCCGAGAAGTCTTGGTACTTACCCATATTCGGCATGTATCATCCTAAAAAACCAGAGCAGATAAGAGTAGTATTCGGCTTGAGAGCCAGGCGCGAAGGTGTCTCGCTAAACAATGTCTAACTGTCTGGTCCAGACCTCAATAATAGACTTCTGGAGGTACTTCTCCGCTTCCACAAAGATTCAGTAGCATTTATGGCAGATCCACTGCCTCCTTTTCAAGGAAGAACACAGAAACTAATTGAAGTTCTTCTGGTACTGCAACAACCCCAATGAAGACATTGTAGAGTACCGAATGAGGCTGCACTTCTTCGGAAACAGTTCTTTCCCTGCAGTCACTATCTATGGTCTCAGACATTCAGAGATAGTGAAGCAAGTTATGGGTCGGATGTCATGTCCTTTGTGGAAAAAGATTTCTACGTGGATCACTGTTTGAAATCCACACCCATCAACGAGACCGAAATCAGTCTCCTGAAAAGGGCTCAAGAGATATTTGCTCTATCTAGTCTGAGGTTACACAAAATCGCCTCCAACAGCCCTGAGTTAATGGAGGCCGTCTCACCAAAAGACCATTCAAATGATCTAAAAGACTTGGATCTTTGCATCGACTCCCTTCCCATGCAGCGGAGCCCAGGTTTGCTCAGGGATTTAAAGGCAGACACATTCACCTTCCAAATCAGCAAGGAAGAAAAGCCCTCCACAAGCCGAGGAGTCCTATCTCCCATAAATAGCTTGTATGATCCTCTGGGATTTGTAGTGCCTGGTACTATCCAAGGCAAAATGATCTGAACAGACTTCACCACAGAAAAGTCTGATTGAGATTATTTGCTTCCCATGGAGAAAAAAGACCTATGGACAGGTTGGAGGAAGTCTCTCGAAACTTTGACCAGCCTTTATGTGGCATGACCGTATAATTCAGTGCCATCAACTGAAGTCAAGATGCACAATAACATCAGGAATGAATCTAGAAATCTAATAAGTCAAGTTTTACACGGACAGCAAAGTAGTTCTAGGATATATTTGCAACAAAAGCAGACACTTTTACATCTATATCAGCAATTGGGTGCTAAGGATCAGGAAATCCACTTGTCATAAACAGTGGCACTATGTCCTACACAGCATAATCCTGTGGACCACGTGACTAGATCAGTCGCACCGAGCCACATTAAGGACACAACATGGTTTAGGGGTCCTGCATTCCTGTACCGTTCAACGTTTGGCAGTATCTGATCCGACATGTATCTGTTTGGTCACCTTCAGACCACCAACTCAAGTCCCATAGTTTCAACAGGTTCTCCACCTGGATGTTGCTCAGTTGTGCTATAACCTGTGTAGTTCATTTAGCTCAGTCTTACAAGTCAACATTACCTCTGAGACAGAAGCCCTGCAAAGTTTCGCATCACTGCAAACACACCTTTACCAATCTGGAAAGGTCCAAGAATATAATAATTCGCACAAAACCATGTGAATGTTATGCTAAGGAAAAAGACTACCTCATCAAAGGCCAAACAGTCTCCAAGGATAGAGCTTTGAAAAAGTTTGATGCCTCCATTGACCAAAATAGGTTACTAAGAATAAAGGATCCAGTAGTGGCGTCTGTTGACACCAGGGGTGGAGTGTTCTGCCCATCAGGCTTAGAAAATCATTATAGTTTACCTTGCCACAGTCAGGGTAATTCAGAAGTGTTTAGTGTGGTTATATCATCGGCTAGCAGTGTTAAATTGTATTACACTTTGTTTTCTTGTTACAAGACTACTGCATTGAGGATAGTGCATTGCATTGCTGGTTATTGGAAAGCATCCTGGGAAAAAGAAGCCTCCAGGACACAGTACAGAGCTGTCCTGTGCATCTCTCCTTCTCAAACTCCACTATCCTTGCAAAAGCATATCTGGTATCATCTATTCATTCCCAGGACTGTGACTGTGACGAGGGGACATCCTCTGCGTCTGGAGGAAAGAAGGTTTGTACACAAACATAGAAGAGGATTCTTTACGGTAAGAGCAGTGAGACTATGTAACTGTCTGCCTGAGGAGGTGGTGATGGTGAGTACAATAAAGGAATTCAAGAGGGGCCTGGATGTATTTCTGGAGCGTAATAATATTACAGGCTATAGCTACTAGAGAGGGGTCATTGATCCAGGGAGTTATTCTGATTGCCTGATTGGAGTCAGGAAGGAATTGTTTATTCCCCTAAAGTGAGGAAAATTGGCTTCTGCCTCACAGTTTTTTTTTGCCTTCCTCTGGATCAACTTGCAGGATGACAGGCCGAACTGGATGGACAAATGTCTTTTTTCGGCCTTATGTACTATTTTCCTATGTTACCATGGTAAGAGATCTATCTCTGTTTCAAGGATATTGTGTTATGCAGAGCTGTTCAGTTAGCTTGTAATTGAAACTGAGGGAGTTATAACTGTTACCATGCGCCTCCACTGTCAATGTAATGATAAAGTACATGCTATCTTTGTCATGGTCTTACCTCCTTGCTGTTCCCTTCGTTTGACATGTGCTGGCGGCCATCTTGGTTTCTGGGTTTTCTTGTAGCCTCCCACCCTGCGGCTCCTCCTTCCCACTGGGAGGAGCTGGATGCCTAGCTCATATATATAGGAGGTCTGTGGCTTCAGTTCCTTGCTTGGTCCTCCTGTGTTCACGTGCTTCCAAGACTGCTGCTGCTTCTGGTTCCTGATCCTGGCCTCGTCTGACTACCCCGTTGGTTCCTGATTCCGGCTTCGTCTGACTACCCCGTTGGTTCCTGATTCCGGCTTCGTCTGACTACCCCGTTGGTTCCTGTTCCTGGCTTCGTCTGACTACCCTTCTGGTTCCTGACCTCTGTCTCCGCAAGACCCTGCTTCGGTTTAGCCATCCGTTCGGACTTTGCTACGGCTTGCTCTTCAATAAAACCTTCTTATTTTCCACTTATCTCTTGTTGTACGTCTGGTTCATGGTTCCATGACATTAGGACCAAGCCATGAATTCTGACGGTACAGGGCCACCCTCGCTACCTACGCTGGTTGCCAGACTTGATCAGCAGGATCACCTGTTGGGTCGGTTCGCTGTGGCGTTGCAAACCCTGCTTGAACGCACGGCTCATTTAGCTTCCGTTGCCGATGGGTCGGTTGTCGCTCCTGGGCCCGCTCCTACTGCCGCTCCGGTTGTTGCGCCAGAGTCTACCCTGACACCTGTTGCTGCGCCTGTGGTGTTTCAGGGTATGACCGGTTCTGCCCCCCTTCCACAGCGCTTTGGGGGAGAGCCAACTCAGTGCCGAGGTTTCCTTAACCAGGTGGGCATTTACTTCGAGTTGCTGCCACATGCCTTTCCTACTGAGAGATCAAGGGTGGGCTTCTTGATCTCGCTGCTCTCGGACAAGGCCTTGGCCTGGGCCAGCCCTTTATGGGAGAACAACAATCCGGTGGTTGCCGAGTTTTCCGGTTTTGTTGCTTCTCTTCGGAAGGTATTCGATGTGCCGGCTCGTGCTGCCTCTGCTGCGAAGCTCCTTATGTCCATCAGACAGGGTTCACGATCCGTAGCTGAATACGCCATTGAGTTTCGTACCCTGGCAGCAGAGGTGGGCTGGAATAATGAGGCTCTGGTCGCTGCTTTCTCTCATGGTCTCTCGGATGCCTTGAAGGATGAGGTTGCAGCTAAGGACCTACCAGTGGAGCTCGAGTCCCTTATTTCTTTCCTGATTTTGATTGACACCAGACTCAGGGAGAGACCTTCCTTTAAGGAGAGCCTGCGGAGGTCTCCTAACAGATTGGCGCCTACGTTTGCTGTCCCACCCGTGCCTCCCTCTCCTCCCACGCCTCCTGGGGATGACTTGTCTGGGGGTGAACCCATGCAGCGGGGGTTTGCTCGCCTGTCTGAGGGGGAGAGGGTACTCCGGAGACGCGAGGGCCGATGCATGTACTGTGGTCTCGGTGGGCATTTTCGGTTGGCATGTCCGAACCGTCCGGGAGAACGCTCGCACCTGAGGTCCTGTCGGGGGCAGATCTTGGGTGGAGTCTCCTCGTCCCCGGTTTCCCGTGTTGACAAACCACTGATCACGGTTGTCCTCTCCTGGGTCGGGGGCTCGGTGACGACCCAGGCGTTGGTGGACTCTGGTGCTGGTGGTTTGTTCATTGATAGAGTGTTCGTTGCCGCCAATTCCATTCCTCTGCAGCCTCGAGGTTCCCCACTGGCTCTTGAGGCGATAGACGGCAGACCCCTTCTGCCGCCACACGTGACTCATGAGACCCTTCCAGTGGGGATGGCCATTGGTGCCGTTCACAGAGAGTCGGTCTGTCTCCAGGTTATTTCGTCTCCACACTACTCGGTGGTCTTGGGGTACCCCTGGCTCCAGAAGCATAATCCGACTTTCGATTGGAGATCGGTCGAGATCCTCTCGTGGTCACCGCAGTGTGGGGCTAGTTGCATCCATGGGCCTGTCAAGTTGCTGTGTACTTCCTCGGACTCTCTGTTGCCTCCTGAATACGAAGAGTACCGGGATGTATTCGATAAGGTGCGCGCGGTTGCCCTACCTCCGCACCGCCCATACGATTGTGCCATAGAGTTACAATCCGGTGCCGTTCCTCCTCGTGGCAAAGTCTATCCACTGTCGGTAGCGGAGAATGAGGCCATGGAGGAGTACGTGAGGGAGGCGCTTTCACGCGGACACATTCGCAAATCCTCGTCCCCGGCAGGGGCTGGATTTTTCTTTGTGAAAAAGAAGGGCGGCGAGTTGAGGCCTTGCATCGATTACAGGGGTCTCAATCGCATCACGATCAAGAACGCTTACCCGATACCCTTGATTTCCGAGCTGTTCGATCGCCTCAAAGGGGCCACGGTCTTTACCAAACTCGACCTGAGGGCGGCATATAACCTGGTAAGGATCAAGGCGGGCGATGAGTGGAAGACCGCGTTTAACACCAGGACCGGTCATTATGAATCCTTGGTTATGCCCTTTGGGTTGTGCAATGCGCCCGCAGTCTTCCAGGAATTCATCAACGATGTTTTCCGTGACCTGTTGCAGCAGTGTGTGGTGGTCTATTTGGATGACATCTTGGTATATTCTGCATCCATGGAGGCCCACATTCTGGATGTCAGACGAGTGTTGCAACGCTTACGAGAGAACAAGCTGTTCGGTAAGCTTGAGAAATGCGAATTTCACCGATCCCAGGTAACCTTCTTAGGTTACATCATTTCCGCTGAGGGGTTCTCCATGGATCCTGAGAAGGTTTCGGCTGTCTTACAGTGGCCCCAGCCCAGTGGGCTTCGTGCCCTGCAGCGCTTTTTGGGCTTCGCCAATTATTATCGGAAGTTCATCAGGGACTTTTCCATGCTAGCCAAGCCTCTCACGGATCTGACCAGGAAGGGCAGTAATCCTCAGGTCTGGCCGCTCGAGGCCATCCGAGCTTTTGAGGCTCTAAAGTCCGCCTTTGTGTCGGCTCCGATTCTGTCGCATCCCAACCCTGGGTTGCCTTTTGTCCTCGAGGTGGACGCGTCTGAGACGGGAGTAGGCGCCCTCCTGTCTCAGCGTAGAACACCAGAGGGTCCTCTGCTTCCTTGTGGGTTTTACTCCCGGAAACTGTCTTCCGCGGAGTGCAACTATCAGATTGGTGACAGGGAGTTATTGGCCATCGTGCAGGCCCTTAAAGAATGGAGGCACTTGCTCGAGGGCTCGGTGGTTCCGGTTCTCATCCTGACGGACCACAAGAATCTGACCTACCTCTCTGAGGCCAAGAGATTGACACCACGTCAGGCCAGATGGGCTCTGTTCTTGTCACGTTTTAATTACGTGGTCTCCTACCTACCCGGCTCCAAGAACATCAGAGCGGATGCCTTATCACGGCAGTACTCCGAGCTGTCCGGGGAGGAGTCGATTCCGACTACGGTCATACCCCCGAATCAGATCCTGGCCGCTATTCGCACCAGCCTGACTTCTCCTCTGGGTGAGCAGATTTTGGCGGCTCAATCTGGTGCTCCCTCTGGGAGACCCAACGGCAGATGTTTTGTGCCTGAGGAGTTGCGCACTCGGTTGTTGCGAACCTACCATAACTCCAAGGCCGCGGGGCACCCTGGAAAGAATCAGCTGTCCTGGGCGGTTTCACGTCTGTTCTGGTGGCCTTCTCTACGTTCCGACATCGCCGCATATGTAGCGGCATGCTCCGTTTGTGCCCAGAGTAAGTCCCCTCGGCACCTTCCGTTGGGCCTTTTGCAACCCATAGCCACCGGGGAGCGTCCATGGTCACACCTGGGGATGGATTTCATTGTGGACCTCCCTGCATCCCGAGGCCATACGGTCATTCTCATGATTGTGGATCGGTTTTCCAAAATGTGCCACTGTGTTCCTCTCAAGAAGTTACCCTCTGCACAAGAGTTGGCCTCGATTTTTGCCAGGGAGGTCTTCCGGTTGCACGGTTTGCCCAAGGAGATTGTGTCGGATCGGGGGAGTCAGTTTGTGTCCAGGTTCTGGCGCGCCTTTTGCTCCCAGTTGGGGATTCATCTCTCTTTCTCCTCGGCCTACCACCCTCAGTCCAATGGGGCCGCAGAACGATCCAATCAGGCCTTGGAGCAATTCCTTCGTTGCTATGTCTCCGATCACCAAGACAATTGGGTTGACCTCCTGCCTTGGGCTGAGTTTGCCAGGAACACGGCGGTGAACTCTTCCTCTGGGACGTCTCCCTTCATGGCCAATTATGGGTTCCAACCTGCCGTGTTACCGGAGGTATTCTCTCCCCAGGATATTCCGGCTGTGGAGGATCACCTTTCCGTCCTACGTGCTTCTTGGGTACAGATCCAGAGGTCCCTTGAGGTCTCTGCGCAGCGCCAGAAACTCCAGGCTGATCGCAGACGAGCGCCCGCTCCTTCCTACCAGGTCGGAGACCGCGTATGGTTGTCCACCCGCAACCTCAACCTTCGAGTGCCCACTCCCAAGCTGGCGCCTCGCTTTGTTGGTCCCTTCCGAGTGCTTCGCAGGGTAAACCCGGTAGCCTATGCCCTTGCGCTTCCTCCTGGCATGCGGATCTCCAACGTGTTTCATGTCTCCCTGTTGAAGCCACTGGTGTGTAATCGTTTCACTTCCTCGATTCCTCGGCCTCGTCCGGTCCAAGTGGGCAATCGTGAGGAGTATGAGGTGAGCAATATCCTGGACTCACGCCTGGTCCGCGGCCGGGTGCAGTTTTTGGTCCATTGGCGTGGTTATGGTCCAGAGGAGCGTTCCTGGGTTCCCTCCGCAGATGTCCATGCTCCTGTCTTGCTCCGAGCCTTCCACGCACGCTTCCCTCAGAAACCGTTCCTTACTCCGCGGAGGAGGGGCCCTTGAGGGGGAGGTACTGTCATGGTCTTACCTCCTTGCTGTTCCCTTCGTTTGACATGTGCTGGCGGCCATCTTGGTTTCTGGGTTTTCTTGTAGCCTCCCACCCTGCGGCTCCTCCTTCCCACTGGGAGGAGCTGGATGCCTAGCTCATATATATAGGAGGTCTGTGGCTTCAGTTCCTTGCTTGGTCCTCCTGTGTTCACGTGCTTCCAAGACTGCTGCTGCTTCTGGTTCCTGATCCTGGCCTCGTCTGACTACCCCGTTGGTTCCTGATTCCGGCTTCGTCTGACTACCCCGTTGGTTCCTGATTCCGGCTTCGTCTGACTACCCCGTTGGTTCCTGTTCCTGGCTTCGTCTGACTACCCTTCTGGTTCCTGACCTCTGTCTCCGCAAGACCCTGCTTCGGTTTAGCCATCCGTTCGGACTTTGCTACGGCTTGCTCTTCAATAAAACCTTCTTATTTTCCACTTATCTCTTGTTGTACGTCTGGTTCATGGTTCCATGACAATCTTATACTTATACATGCTATTTGTATTCTTGTAGTTTTACCAATCAATCGTATACAATCACATATATACAACCTGTTGACCATTAAACAAGTTAGACTACAAAGAACAGTCCTCTTATTTGGAAGACAGGAATGGTTTATGTTGACTGTCAGACGGCACGTTGTGTGAACGTGTATGACGACAGAACAAAGTTTAAAAAATAAAAATTTTGGTGGATATAGAGGAATACTTTTCATTTGACAAGAGAATATTTACAAAATATTTGGAAAATGATAGCCATTTTAACAATATGCTGTAATTTTATTTTCACTTTCGTCTCCTCCAAAGCATAACTATTGCGCTCATGGTCTGTCACTTATAAATGAATGACGTAATTGAACTATTTCCACAAACAGACGAGTGTGAATTTGTTATAGCAAAAGATGGGCAATTCTTTGTACAATTCTGCTTTCCTTTGGTTTTCCAATATGCATCTCACTACACATGTTGAACCTGCTTAATAGATCTTACTTTCTCTAGTTCTAACAGATATACTGTGAAATATTTAACAAAAATCTATTTGGAAGTGTCTGGGAAGCAGCTTGTAAGACGTCAGATTGCCAACTGATTGCCAGCTAGTCTCTCATGCAGTTAATCAGAAGACGGCATCATTCTTAAGTGACTCCTAAAACGACCAATTTAGAGTTTGCCGGAGGCCATAGCTAGAAGATACATGTTTGATTTGATTTCACATGCCGACCACATGCATGGTGACCTTGTCTGCTGTATGTGTATCATTTTAACATTCTGTTTTTCAGCATAGACTGCCACAGTAGTAAAATGAATGCATTCAGTTAGCACTTAAAAAAGCAGCAATCGTGTGCATGATATCAAAAGAGTCTTGATTTATTAAACATCAAGGAAAGGCATTTTTGATCATATTTTACAAAGATAGATTAATAATTTATGACTGGAAAGCACAGAGAGAGAGAAAGATTCTCCCTTTCTGCAAGAAGGGCTCAAACATTCTGTAATGCTCGAAAATACTTAGATTAAAATTGCATATTTATGTAAGGCAGTGGCATTTGTTCTCAGATAAAGGCAAAGCAGTATTTACCATATAGTGACATTTATACACACAGAGAGGCCTAAAACATTATGTAGATAGATAGCGAGAGACAAAGACAGATAGATACACATACTAATAGAGACATAAGCCTAAACCCATACAGAAAGGATAGGCATGGATGAATAGATAGATAGGAGATTGAAAATAGATTAATAGATGTTAGATAGACAGAGATAGATAGATAGATAGATAGATAGATAGATAGATAGATAATTGAAAATAGATTAATATATGTTAGATAGATAGACAGAGATAGATGATAGATAGATAATAGATAGATAATAGATAAATAGATATACAGAGATAGATAGATAAATAGATATAAGATAGATAGAGAGATAGATAGATAGAGAGATAGATAGATAGATAGATAGATAGGAGATTGAAAATAGATGAATAGATGTTTGATAGATAGACAGAGATAGATAGATAGATAGATAGATAGATAGATAGATAGATAGATAGATAATAGATAGATAGATAATAGATACATAGATAGACATAGATAGATAGATAGGTTGGAGAAACAAACAGACAGATAGACAGATTACATAGATAAATAGATCGATCAATAGATAGATATGAGATAGAGAATAGATAGACAGATAGATACAATTGTAGCATATTTATTTAACCCCTTCTTTTAAGCACTGATAGTGCCTCTAGAAAGTACCCCCATTTTTGGGGGGTAACAATATCATAATCCTTGAATCAGATCTCAGATACTATTTACTTTTGTCTCCAGGTCTTATGAGAACATATTGTAGACTATTTTACCTGGAATTATATTCAAGTCATGTAAAACAAGTGTGATGAGAACAGCACAGTCACCCTGGAGCATCATAATCCTGTATCACAGCTGTAGCCAGAATACAACATCTGGAAGTCATTGGGCGAGCACATGGTTGCTCACTTGGCATGGAACGGCCAGCTCAGTTGTTACAGACTCATTTAAAATCCCTGTCAAAGATGGAATCTTCTCAGTGCATATGGATGACTTCCACGAATATGTGCCGCACACCTGTTCAGATTGCTTCTTGACAAATAAAGCAGAATGCAACTGTCAAACTGCAAGTGAAACTTGGTCACTTAATCCAATAGCATGGATAGAAGAATAAAAGGCCTAGGGCCCACCAGTAAATTTAATTCCGGGGGCCCACTGTATAGCTACATACAAATATTACCTGCCCAAACAGCGTCAGGAAGCTACAAGATGATTGATTATTGGGGTCCTTGCAGTAACTTGGAGAAGACAGGACCTTGGGCCCCTACATATCATCTCAGCCAAACTAAAGCTTCTATAAGGACTGTTTCACACTGGCGTTTACTTAGCCCAGCAGGCTGTTCCAGCAGTGTACACCCGTGAGCTATGATGGAGAGCGGTGTAGATCCGGTCGCAGCAGGGCAAATACGCAGAGAGGCAGACGTAAGAAAAAAACGCTGCTGGAACAACCAGCCGGATTGAGAAAATGCCAGTGTGAAAGTAGCCTAATAATAAACTGCTTACTGGCTAAATAATCTACGCATATATATATATATATATATATATATATATATATTATTTTTTTTTTATAAATCAGAGGGTGGTTGAAGTGCTGTACAATGCCTAGCTACAGTTGCAAGAAAAAGTATGTGAACCCATTGGAATAATATGGATTTCTGCACAAATTGGTCATAAAATGTGATCTGATCTTCATCTAAGTCACAACAATAGACAATCATAGTCTTCTTAAACTAATAACACACAAATAATTAAATGTTACCATGTTTTGTTTTTATTGAACACACCATGTAAACATTCACAGTGCAGGTGGAAAAAGTTTGTGAACCCCTAGACTAAAGACATCTCCAAGAGCTAATTGGAGTGAGGTGTCAGCCAACTGGAGTCCAATCAATGAGATGAGATCGGAGGTGTTGGTTACAGCTGCTCTGCCCTATAAAAAACACACACCAGTTCTGGGTTTGCTTTTCACAAGAAGCATTGCCTGATGTGAATGATGCCTTGCACAAAAGAGCTCTCAGAAGACAAAGACATACGATTAAGAATTGTTGACTTGCATAAAGCTGGAAAGGGTTATAAAAGTATCTCCAAAAGCCTTGCTGTTCATCAGTCCACGGTAAAACAAATTGTCTATAAATGGAGAAAGTCCAGCACTGTTGCTACTCTCCCTAGGAGTGGCCGTCCTGTAAAAATGACTGCAAGAGCACAGCGCAGACTGCTGAATGAGGTGAAGAAGAATCCTAGAGTGTCAGCTAAAGACTTACAAAAATCTCTGGCATATGCTAACATCCCTGTTAGCGAATCTACGATACGTAAGACACTAAAAAGAATAGAATTTAATGAGAGGATACCACAGATGAAGCCACTGCTGTCCAAAAATACCATTGCTGCACATTTACAGTTTGCACAAGATCACCTGGATGTTCAACAACAGAATGGCTTAAACAGAAGAAAATATGCCTTCTGGAGTGGCCCAGTCAGAGTCCTGACCTCAACCCGATTGAGATGCTGTGGCATGACCTCAAGAAAGCGATTCACACCAGACTTTCCAATAATATTGCTGAACTGAAACAGTTCTGTAAAGAGGACTGGTCAAGAATTACTCCTGACCGTTGTGCACGTCTTATCTGCAACTACAGAAAATGTTTGGTTGAAGTTATTGCTGCCAAAGGAGGTTCAACCAGTTATTAAAGCCAAGGTTTCACATACTTTTTCCACCTGCACGGTGAATGTTTACATGTTGTGTTCAATAAAAACATGGTAACATTTAATTATTTGTGTGTTATTAGTTTCAGCAGACTGTGATTGTCTATTGTTGTGACTTAGATGAAGATCAGATCACATTTTATGACCAATTTGTGCAGAAATCAATATCATTTCAAAGGGTTCACATACTTTTTCTTGCAACTGTATATGTAGTGAAGTCTACAGAAAAACGTAAGGGGGTGGGGGACTTGGGGCCCACCTTACTCAGGGGTCCACCGGGGGATTCAACTGCTTCCCTGAGGGTTACGTGGACTAATGACTGTGAAGGCAGCCTGATGCCTTCCACAGGCTTTGTAGCTGCCTTCTATGGAAGCATGTGAGTACTGGTTCTTAGAAACTGGCTACAAAAAAGCAAGATATTTTTTTATTTTTAAAAATGCTTTTACTGTGTGAAAATAATGCTGAGTCCGTAACAACCTGCTCTATAAAAATAGCACATGATCCACCCCTTAGGCGAATGCCATGAAAAATTTTTTTTTGCCAAAACAGCCATTTCTGGTCAACTTACATCACAAAAACTGTAATACCAAGCAATCAAAAATCTGCATATACCCAAAAAATGGTACCAATCAAAACTTCATCTTATCCCACAAAAAATGAGCCCCTATTTAAGACAATTGCTCGAAAAATATAAAATTACGGCTCTCAGAAAATGGCAACACAAAAACAACATATTAGATATATAAAAAATACCACATAATATACCATGAACAGCCATTTTTGTCGCCTCTAGTGTTGATCGAGCACCATAGTGTCGAATATAATGGAAGTCAATGGGAGAACCCGAGCAATAAACCATGCACCCCCTGCTCTGAAGAGGGGAGGGTGCCTGGTTCATAAGAAAAGGTCAGAAATTGATGGAAACATCACCGAAAAAGTTCGAGAACAGCATGAGGAGGATGTCTGGATGCATCTTGGACTCCCAGGTCATTGCTGGCAACCATGTTGTCTGAGTAGTACCAATTTTACAGACTGACAATAATACGCACAAAACCGAAGATAAAATCGATTTTAGAGGAAAAATTGTTAGGAAACATTCTTTCCTGTATATTTACTTGTATATAAAGTGCAAGTGTTGACAAAAATTACAAGGAAGAGGCACTCCGGTACAACCTGTATATCACAGAAAGGAGGGCTTTCATTCACATCGTGGATTTATTCCCATGACCCGCCGAGACAAACAAAAGTCTTTGGGTTCCGGGGGGGTGTATGGTTGCAAAGCTGACAAAGTACACTGTATGTCCCAGAATTTGCTTTGAAGCGCACACGTTGCACTGTAGATGTGGCCCTGGTAAAGTCACTGTCAGAAGCAGACACCAGTCTATGGAAATATTAAATTTGATGTCACAGATACATTTTTTAAGCACACAAGTTACACTGCAGATGTGGCCCTGGTAAGGTGACTGTCATAAGCGGACACAGTCTATGGAAAAATTACATAGTATGTCACAGATACATTTTTGAAGTACACATGTTACACTGCAGATGTGGCCCTGGTAAGGTCACTGTCAGAAGCGGACACCGACATGTGGCATGAATAATTTAACTGTCTGCAGCGGACACTGTCTACGGAAAAAGTATACTGGATGTCAATGATATTTTAGGGATACGCATACTTTAGACAGGAGATGTGGCACGGATAAATTAACTGTCCGCAGCAGACACCATCTACAGAAAAAGTGTACTGGATGCCACTGATATTTTAGGGATGTGCACACTTTACACAGGAGATGTGGCACAAATAATTTAAGTGTTCGCAGCGGCCTATCACACGGTAATTAGCGCAGGATGCGCTAAAAAATATATATTGCTGCTGTCACACAAAATAGTCCTCAAAAGGACTTTTGGGTCTCTGAAAAGTTTTTTGTATAAAAATCTTCCTATTACACGACCTACACTGTCTGTCCCTTCCTATGTATAGCTCTCCCTAAGGCCTCATGCACACGACCGTATTTTGTTTCTGTGTCCACTCAATTTTTTTTGCGGCCAGGATGCGGACCCATTCATTTCAATGTGTGCTGTCCGCATCAGTATGTCCGTTCCGTTGCTCCGCAAAAAAAATTGTGCATGTCCTATTTTTTTCTAGTTTGTGGACAAGGATAGGCATTATTACAATGGATCCGCAAAAAAAACGGATCCGCAAAAAAAAAACAGATGCCATATGGAACATCATCCGTTTTTTTTGCAGATCCGCAATTTGCGGACCGCAAAACACATACGGTCATGTGCATCAGGCCTAACACTGAGCAATTTAGCGCAAGTTGCGCTACAAACATATATTGCTGCTTTCACACACAATAGTCTTACAAGGACTTTTGGGTCTCTGAAACGTTTTTGTACACAAGAATATTCAATTACACTCCCTACACTCTCTGCTCCCTACACTCCCTTCAGCTCTCCCTGACTATGAATGAGCCGAACATGCGTCATCGGGTGCTATATAGCACCCGTTGATCCGTTCCGGCCAGCCAATCACTGTAATGCCAGTAGCCAGTGAGCTGAAGTACTTACCTGCACGTTTATTGGCTGCGGAGAAGACTCGAGCATGGCGCTCAAACACATGTGGTAATCGGCCGAGGATGCTCGATCGTCACCTCACCTTACATTTCCATGGCCAAGTGTTTCTAAATTCCGTAAAAAAAGCTTATGGGATGAAAGTGCTCAGTACACCCCTCAATAAATTCTTTCAGGGGTGTAGTTTCCAAAATGGGTTCACTTTTTGAGTGTTTCCACTGTTAGGGAACATCAGGGTCTCTTCAAACACAAAATGGTGCCCAAATACCATTCTAGCAAAATCTGCCTCCAAAAACCATATGGTGCTCCTTTCCTTCTGACCACTGCCATGTGCCCCTACAGCAGTTTACCACCACATATGGGGTATTTTTGCAAACTACAGAATCAGATTATTGCATATTGAGGGTTAATTTTCTGTTGCAAGAAAAAATTGATTCACATAAAAAATCTGTAAAATAAAACAACTACATTTTGAAATTTCACTTCCATTTTCCTTCTATTCTTGTAAAACTCCTCAAGGGTTAACAAAGTTTATAACATCAGTTTTAAATAATTTGATAACTGAATTGGTGCTTAACCCCTTAAGGACCGAGGATGTACCGGTACGCCCTATTTCCCGAGTCCTTAAGGACCGAGGACGTACCGGTACGTCCTGACTTAAAATCTGAATTCCGGCGCCGCGGGGGTTAATCGAAACGGGATTTCGGCTGAAATCATTCAGCCGGCATCCCGTAACAACGCAGGGGGGGGGTCATTGGACCCCCCCGTATCGGCGATCGCAGAAAACCGCAGGTCAATTCAGACCTGCGGTTTTCTGCGTTTCCGGTCCATTCGGGTGTCCTGTGACCCGATGAACCGGAAAAAGACTGCGATCGGTGGCGTAATTTTACACCACCAATCGCAGTCCGAGGATTTGCAGAGGCGGAGCTGGCCCTGGTGCTGAACGCCGCTGTCCAGGGTGCCGATTGGTGCAGGGGAGAGAGGCGCGAGATTCAAACTTCCTGCGCTCCTCTCTCCCCTCCTCTTCCTGTCCAGCACCCTGACCGTGCAGCATCGTCCAGCACCAGCTCCTGTGTCCCCCTAAATCGGCATCCATCACCCTCCTGCACCCATCGCCACCCAGGTAGGTTAGGGTCAGTGAGGGAGAGGCACCTTTAGGCAGGGATAGAAGGGAAAAGTTAGAAAAAAAAAAAAAAAAAAGCACATTTATTCCAAACTTTTTTTTTTCAACTTTCAGACCCCAGACCCCCCCTGCCACTTGCCCCCCCCCCGCATCCCCCCCACCACCAGCCCCCCCCCCACCCACCAACCCCCTCCCCCCACCACCAGACCCTTCCCCCACCACCACATTTTTTTTTTTCTGCGTGCGCTGACTGGCCGGCACTTTTTAGCGTCCGTCCACTGTTAGCGCATCGCCCACCCCACCACCCCACCGACCGCTGATCAGCGTTGAACCGCTGATCAGCAAGTTTGAACTTTTTTTTTTTTTTTCCTAACACTTGCCCATTTTTTTTGCCTGGACTTTTTAGTACGTGAACACCCGTGCCCCACACACACGCACATAGAATAAAGGTTTACACGCACGCACATACACACGCACACACACACACCCATGGCCCGCCGGGTGTTCTCGGCCGAGGAGGCATATGCCCAGATTGCCTCCGACTCTGAGAGCCCCAGTGAGGATGAGGATGACCCCACGTTCCTTTTGTCATCCGCATCCTCCTCATCATCATCGGATGACGATGAGCCACCAAGGCAGCGGAGACGCCGCCAGGCGGAGCCAGGGGCCACACATGCTAGGGATCCTGTGGCCCACCCTAGTACGAGCCGCCCTGGGGTTCGTACTGGTTTCCCGGCCCACCAAATAAGTTCACCGGAGCCCCCTGCCGATGAACTTAGCTGGTGTCCCCCAGTGGACTTTGAGCCTGAGATTCCGGATTTCGCTGGCAATCCTGGAATCCAGATTCCCACAGTGGGGTTTACTGAAATAGACTTTTTTAGTTTTTTTTTCAGTAACCCACTGGTGAATTTGATGGTGGAGCAGACGAATCTGTACGCCCAACAGTTCGTCGCTCAAAACCCAGGCTCAGTTTTGGCTAGACCCGGTGGCTGGACGCCGGTCAGTGCAGCCGAGATGAGGACATTTTGGGGCCTCGTGCTGCATATGGGTCTAGTCCAAAAACCCAGTGTCAGGCAATACTGGAGTGGGGACGTCCTGTACCAGACCCCACTGTACAGTATGGTCATGACACGTCACCGGTTTGAGGCCATCCGGAAATGTCTGCATTATTCCGATAATGCAGCATGTCCACCCCGAGGTGATCCTGCCTATGACCGGCTGTACAAGATACGGCCGGTCATCGATCACTTTGGGGCCACATTTCAGCAGGCCTACGTACCTGGAAGGGAGGTCGCGGTTGATGAGTCTCTCGTTGCGTTCAAGGGGAGACTCAGTTTCCGCCAATACATTCCCACAAAGCGGGCGAGGTATGGCGTGAAGCTATACAAAATTTGTGAGAGTACCTCAGGGTACACTTACAAATTTCGTGTGTACGAGGGGCGAGATTCCCGGATTCAACCACCAGAATGTCCCCCCACTCTGGGTGTTACCGGGAAACTCGTGTGGGACCTTATGTACCCACTGCTGGATAAGGGTTACCACTTGTACGTGGACAACTTTTATACCAGCATTCCCTTGTTCAGGTCCCTTGCCGCCAGATCCACGTTCGCTTGTGGGACCGTGCGGAAAAATCAACGCGGCCTCCCTGCCTACCCCCTCCAGGTACCTATCCCCAGGGGTGAGACCCGTGCACTTACCAGTGGAAACCTGTTGCTGGTCAGGTATAAGGACAAGAGGGATGTCCTTATGCTGTCCACAATCCACGGTAACAGCACCACCCCAGTCCCTGTGCGAGGTACCGCGGCAACGGTCCTCAAGCCCGATTGTATCGTCGACTACAATCGGTATATAGGAGGAGTTGATCTCTCTGATCAAGTCCTCACGCCATATAACGCCATGCGCAAAATCCGGGCATGGTACAAAAAAGTTGCGGTCTACATGGTGCAGGTTGCCATGTACAACTCTTTTGTACTATCCCGAAGCGCTGGCAGCACAGGGACATTCCTCCAATTCTATGAGGCAGTCCTCAAAGACCTGATCTTTTCGGACCGGGAAAGAGCAGGCCGGAGTACCTCGGGAACTGGAGGCGCCCGGATCGTCCCTGGCCAACACTTTCCAGGTGTGGTCCCCCATACTGGAAAGAAGGGACGAACCCAAAAAAAGTGCAGAGTGTGTCACAAGAGGGGGATACGGAAGGACACCACAACTCAATGTGACACGTGCCCCAATCATCCGGGCCTCTGCATTATCGATTGCTTCAGGGAGTATCACACTTCCATGGAGTACTAAATTTTTATAATCCCCAACAGTTCACTAGAGAACATAAAACACTATGGCTCTCAGACTTTGGAGACACGAAAACAATTTTTCTTTCCCCAAAAAATATTAGTTTTAGTGCAGGCATCCTCAAACTGCGGCCCTCCAGATGTTGTAAAACTATAACTCCCAGCATGCCCAGACAACCTACAGCCATCATCAGGGCATGGTGGGAATTGTAGTTTTACAACATCTGGAGGGCCGCAGTTTTAGGATGCCTGCTTAGTGTCTCCAAAGTCTGAGAGCCATACATATTGGGCATCGTCGCGTGCGTAAAAGTCGTCGCTATAAAAATAACTTTTTACCAAACGCCTCGGATGAACGGTGTTAAAAATATAAAATAAAAACGGTGCCAAAACACCTATTTTTGGGCAAAATTTAAATTTAAATCCATTTTGCCGGTAATAAAGCAAGGGTTAACAGCCAAACAAAACTAAACATTTATTGCCCCAATTCTGTAGTTTGCAGAAACACCCCATATGTGGTCGTAAATGGCTATATAGCCGCACGGCAGGGCATAGAACGAAGGGAACTCCATACGGTTTCTGGAAGGCAGATTTTGATGGACAGTTTTTTTTTTTTACACCATGTCCCATTAGAAGCCCCCCCTGATGTAGCCTAGACTAGAAACTCCAAAAAAGTGACCCCATCTAAGAAACTACACCCCTCAAGGTATTCAAAAATTACTTTACAAACTATGTTAACCCTTTAGGTGTTCCACAAAACTAAATAGCGAATGTAGAAACAATTTTAGAATTAATTTTTTTGTTACATTGCCTCAAAAAAGAGTAATATAGAGCAACCAAAAATCTAATTTACCCCAAAAATTGTCCCAAAACAACAACCACCTTATCCCGTAGTTTCCTAGATGGGGTCACTTTTATGGAGTTTCTACTCTAGGGGTGCATCAGGGGGCTTGAAAGGGTACATGGTGTAAATAAACCAGTCCAGCAAAATCTGCCTTCCAAAAACCGTATGGCGTTCCCCTTCTTCTATGTCCTGCCGTTTAGCCAAACAGTAGTTTACGACCACATTTGGGGTGTTTTTGCAAACTACAGAATCAGGGCAACCCATTTTGAGTTTTGTTTGGCAGTTAACCCTTGTTTTACTCCTGGAAAAAACTGATTATTTTGGAAAATTTTCCAAAAAATAGAAATTTCTAAATTGTTTCTCCATCTGCCATTAACTCTTGTGGAACAGCTAAAGGGTTAACAAAGTTTGTAAACCCAGTTTTGAATACCTTGAGGGGTGTACTTTCTTAGATGGAGTCACTTTTTTGAAATTTCTATTCTAGGGGTGCAACAGGGGGCTTCAAATGGGACATGGTATAAACAAAACCAGTCCTGCAAAATCTGCCTTCCAAAACTCATATGGTGTTCCCCTCCTTCTATGTGCTACCGTTCGGCCAAACAGTAGTTTACGACCACATATGGGGTGTTTTTGCAAACTACAGAATCAGGGCAACCCATTTTGAGTGTTGTTTGGCAGTTAACCCTTGTTTTACTCCTGGAAAAAATTGATTATATTGGAAAATTTTCCCAAAAATTGAAATTTCTAAATTGTGTCTCCATCTGCCATTAACTCTTGTGGAACACCTAAAGGGTTAACAAAGTTTGTAAACCCAGTTTTGAATACCTTGAGGGGTGTACTTTCTTAGATGGAGTCACTTTTTTGAAATTTCTATTCTAGGGGTGCAACAGGGGGCTTCAAATGGGACATGGTATAAACAAAACCAGTCCAGCAAAATCTGCCTTCCAAAACCCATATGGTGTTCCCCTCCTTCTATGTGCTCCCGTTCGGCCAAATAGTAGTTTACGACCACATATGGGGTGTTTCTGTAAACTACAGAATCAGGGCAACCCATTTTGAGTGTTGTTTGGCAGTTAACCCTTGTTTTACTCCTGGAAAAAATTGATTATATTGGAAAATTTTCCAAAAAATAGAAATTTCAAAATTGTTTCTCCATCTGCCATTAACTCTTGTGGAACACCTAAAGGGTTAACAAAGTTTGTAAACCCAGTTTTGAATACCTTGAGGGGTGTACTTTCTTAGATGGAGTCACTTTTTTGAAATTTCTATTCTAGGGGTGCAACAGGGGGCTTCAAATGGGACATGGTATAAACAAAACCAGTCCTGCAAAATCTGCCTTCCAAAACCCATATGGTGTTCCCCTCCTTCTATGTGCTACCGTTCGGCCAAACAGTAGTTTACGACCACATATGGGGTGTTTCTGCAAACTACAGAATCAGGGCAACCCATTTTGAGTGTTGTTTGGCAGTTAACCCTTGTTTTACTCCTGGAAAAAATTGATTATATTGGAAAATTTTCCAAAAAATAGAAATTTCAAAATTGTTTCTCCATCTGCCATCAACTCTTGTGGAAGACCTAAAGGGTTAATAAAGTTTGAAAAAACAGTTTTGAATACCTTGAGGGGTGTAGTTTCTAGAATGGGGTCATTTTTGGGAGGTTTCTATTATCTAAGCCTCACAATATGACTGCAAACCTGAACTGGTCCATAAAAAGTGGGATTTTGAAGATTTCTCAAAAATTTCAAAATTTGCTTCTAAACTTCTAAGCCTTGTAACATCCCCAAAAAATAAAATATCATTCCCAAAATGCTACAAACATGAAGTAGACATATGGGGAATGTAAAGTCATCACAATTTTGGGGGGTATTACTATGTATTACAGAAGTAGAGAAACTGAAACTTTGAAATTTGCTAATTTTTCAAAATTTTTGGTAAAAAATGTATTTTTTTATGCAAAAAAATTAACTTTTTTGATCCAATTTTAGCAGTGTCATGAAGTACAATATGTGACGAAAAAACAATCTCAGAACGGCCTGGGTAAGTCGAAGCGTTTTAAAGTTATGAGCACTTAAAATGACACTGGTCAGGTTTGCAAAAAATGGCCTGGTCCTGAAGGTGAAAATGAGCCTGGTCCTTAAGGGGTTAAAAATGGTTTTGGAAATTTGGAAAGACTTCTAACATCCTAAAAAATAAAATATATAACATTTACAAAATGATGCCAACATAAAGAAGACATATGGGGAACGTTAATTGATAGCTATTTTATGAGCTACTACTATCTGTCTTAAAAGTGGAGAAATTCAAATTTTGAAAATAAATATATGAATAAAGGTAATATACAGTCCTGATCAAAAGATTAAGACCACTTGAAAAATAGCAAAAAAATCATATTTAGCATGGCTGGATCTTAACAAGGTTCCAAGTAGAGCTTCAACATGCAACAAGAAGAAATGGGAGTGAGACAAAAAAAAATATTTGAGCATTCAATTTAATAAAAACAATGAATAAACTGAAACAGGCTGTTTTTCAGCTGATCAAAAGTTTAGGACCACATGCCTTTAAAAGGCCAAATCTGTGCAAAGATGTGGATTCAATGTCATTTTCTGTCAGGTAGTCACACGTTGTGATGGCAAAGGCAAAAAAACTCTCCCTTTTGAACGTGGTTAGGATGTTAAATTACATACGCAGGGTCTCTCACAGCGCGCCATCGCTGCTGAGGTGGGACGCAGTAAGACAGTCATTTGGAATTTCTTAAATTCTTAAATGATCCTGAGAGTTGTGGAACAAAAAAGTCAAATGGAAGACCCAAAAAAATGTCATCAGCACTGAGCCGAAGGATCCAATTGGCTGTCCGTCAAGACACTGGACGATCCTCGACCCAAATTAAGGCCCTTACTGGTGCTGACTGAAGCCCCATAACAATCAGACGGCATCTGAGACTGAAGGGCTTCAAAAACAAAAAACATCTTCAAATACCTTGTCTCCTTGAACGCCACAGAACTGCTCGTTTGGATTTGCAAGAGAGCAGTGGCGTCGCCAGGGGGGGGCCAGAGGGGGCCACGGCCCCCCTTACTTAATGCTGGGCCCCCCCATGTGCCCCCCCAAATAAACTGCGCCCCCCCCCCCCCCCAAAGTGAGCCGCCGCCAGGCACAGGGAGATGAGCGCTTCCATTGCGCTCATCTCCTTACTACTGCCTGTGCCAGCGGCATTCACTTGACTGATCCGAGTTCAGCTCAGTCACAGGCTCTCTCTCACCTCACGCTGCTGGCAGCAGGGACTCAGGGAGCCAGGAGCCTGAGGGAGGGACGGGGAGGAGCGTAATATGATCTCAGAGTGGAAGCTGGCCTCTGCCAGCCCCTCCCCTCCCCGCCCACCAACCAATCACCAACCAGAGCTGAGGGGGCGGGGCAAGCACAGCACACCAGCAGCTCTGACTCGAGTCACACAAGTGCAAGGAGTCTAAGAATAGAAAGGAATCGAATGAGTCACAAGTTAAAAGAATCTAAAGATCCGACTTAGTTTGTGACTCATTCGATTCATTGAGTTAAAAGAGCAGTGAGTCAGAGGGTAGAGCAGGTTACATTACACTGAGGCTGAGGCTGCTTTTGTTGCAACAGATAGGAGAAGTGACAGATGACACAAGAGTTTAGATTACAGGTTGAATTAAGGCTACTTTCACACTAGCGTTCGATCGGATCCGTTCTGAACGGATCCGATCATAATAATGCAGACGGAGGCTCCGTTCAGAACGGATCCGTCTGCATTATATTGGCAAAAAAAAGCTAACTGTGAAATTAGCCTGAGCGGATCCATCCAGACTTTTACATTGAAAGTCAATGGGGGACGGATCCGCTTGAAGATTGAGCCATATTGTGGCATCTTCAAACGGATCCGTCCCCATTGACTTACATTGTAAGTCTGGATGGATCCGCACGCCTCCGCACGGCCAGTGGAGCGGAGGACAAACGGTGCCAGACTGATGCAGTCTGAGCGGATCCGCATCCATTCAGACTGCATCAGGGCTGGACGGAAGAGTTTGGGTCCGCTCGTGAGCCCCTTCAAACGGAGCTCATGAGCGGACAGCCGAACGCTAGTGTGAAAGTAGCCTAAATTAACCCTTTAGAATCAAATTGGCTTCTCAGGAGATATATATGTTAAAGGCATCTCATTCAGTAGCTATATAACTAAGGCCTCTTTCACACTTGCGTTGTCCGGATCCGGCGTGTACTCCACTTGCCGGAGGTACACGCCGGATCCGGAAAAACGCAAGTGTACTGAAAGCATTTGAAGACGGATCCGTCTTCAAAATGCTTTCAGTGTTACTATGGCAGCCAGGACGCTATTAAAGTCCTGGTTGCCATAGTAGGAGCGGGGAGCGGGGGAGCGGTATACTTACAGTCCGTGCGGCTCCCGGGGCGCTCCAGAATGACGTCAGAGCGCCCCATGTGCATGGATGACGTGCCATGCGATCACGTCATCCATGCGCCTGGGGCGCCCTGACGTCACTCTGGAGCGCCCCGGGAGCCGCACGGACGGTAAGTATGCCGCTCCCCCGCTCCCCGCTACACTTTACCATGGCTGCCAGGACTCCCGGCAGCCATGGTAACCATTGAGAAAAAGCTAAACGTCGCATCCGGCAATGCGCTGAAACGACGTTTAGCTTAAGGCTGGATCCGGATCAATGCCTTTCAATGGGCATTAATTCCGGATCCGGCCTTGCGGCAAGTGTTCAGGATTTTTGGCCGGAGCAAAAAATACAGCATGCTGCGGTATTTTCTCCGGCCAAAAAACGTTCTGTTCCGGAACTGAAGAAATCCTGATGCATCCTGAACGGATTTCTCTCCATTCAGAATGCATGGGGATAATCCTGATCAGGATTCTTCCGGCATAGAGCCCAGACGACGGAACTCTATGCCGGATCCGGACAACGCAAGTGTGAAAGGGGCCTAAGGGTGGGTTCACATCACCTTTATGGATTGTACTGTCAGTGTCAGACTGTTGTCACTGTGGGTAACAATGCACAACAGACAACAATTCACATTGCACACCACAGTGACAGCTTCTGACTCCTGAGTCCTCCTGTCCGGCGTCAGCCTCAGCTTCCCTTTACTATAATAAATCACTCTTCCTGACTCACTCAATACTAGTAATCAGAGTTCAGAGAGAGCTGAAGAAGACGAGCCGACTGCACTGAGTCAGCAGCGCAGCAAGTAGTGAGTGAATCGAATGTATCAAGCATCTGCGCATGCGCACCGGCACCTAGAGTCTTCGGTTCACTTGCGAGTCAGCTCAGCAGTCTGACTCACCAAGTGAACCGAAGATCCGATTCATGAATCGGTTCATTTGAATGAGCTGATTCAAATGAACCGATTCACCTAAAAGATCCGAACTTCCCATCACTAATGCGGCGGTGCAGGGGAGGGAGAGGCGTGTCCCTTTCCCTTGCTCTGATAGGCTGCCGGTCTAGTGCCTGCAGCCTATCAGAGGCCGGCGCAGGCGGCGCGATGACGTCATCGCGCCGCCTGAGCCATACAGCGTGGAACACAGGCCAGAAGAGGCCTGCATCGCATCGCTGACACTGAGGTAAGTATAAGTATTTTTTTGTTTTTGTTTTTTTTACAATAGTGATACTTGGGGGGGGGGGGACTTAATAATGGCACATGATGGGGGGCTTACTTAATAATGGCACATTGGGGGGACTTACTTAATAATGGCACATTGGGGGGGACTTACTTAATAATGGCACATGATGGGGGGGACTTAATACTGGCACATGATGGGGGGGGGCCTTAATACTGGCACATGATGGGGGGGACCTAATACTGGCACATGATGGGGGGCTTATTACTGGCACATGATGGGGGGACCTAATACTGGCACATGATGGGGGGCTTATTACTGGCACATGATGGGGGTCTTATTACTGGCACGTAATGGGGGTCTTATTACTGGCACGTAATGAGGGTCTTATTACTGGCACGTAATGGGGGTCTTATTACTGGCACGTAATGGGGGGCTTATTACTGGCACGTAATGGGGGCTTATTACTGGCACATTATTGGTGGGCACTATAGGGGCATCTACTGAGGCAACACAAAGAAAGGGTGTTTTATATGGGGGGCTCTGTACAGTAGCATTTTATACTGGGACACATTATGGCGGGTACTATGGGGAAGGGGGGAGAGGAGTACTATGGAGTCATCTACGGGGGCACTAAGAAGGGGTAATTTATACTTGCAAAATTATGGGGGACATTGAGGGCATCTACTGGGGCATTTTATACTGGTACATTATGGGGGCACTAGGAGGAAGGGGGAGAGGAGCACTATGGGGCATTTACTGGGGGCACTATATAGGGGTATTTTATACTGGCACATTATGGGGGACATTAGCTCAACTGTGGGCATAAGGGGGTATTTTTTGCATTGTCACATTATAAGGAGAATTATTACTACTGGGGGGCATTATGGTGGGCTTTATTACTCCCACATGGTATGACCCCTAGTAGCAGCACCAGCCTCTTCCTGCTCTGCTATTCCTCTGCCTCTTCTCCAAATCCTTATTATGAAATCTTTCTCATAGGATAAAACACAACATCAGCTCCGCCGAGCCCCCGGCCAAAGTGTGGAAGTGGCGACCGAGACCCCAAGGGCCAAGCCAAGTAACTGTAAGTGTTCATGTGAAATATGTTTGTTATACACATATAGCCTACACTGTGCCCCACAATATACAGTATACCGCTACACTGTGCCCCACAATATATAGTATGCCTCTACACTGTGTAGTCTGTTCTATAAGCACCCTTGTTCTGTGGCGGCGGACAGAAAATAATCTGGAAGTGCCCCTCCCGAGACCAGACTCTGATCCGCCACTGGACCGCTCACAGGAGTGTACATTTCTTCTAAACTGTAATCCGTATCCTCTGACCTGCAGAAATCAGCACTCGCTCGATAACAACTAACAGGCAGGACCTGTAGGCTGTAGCCTGGCCCTGTTACCGAAGCTAGAGTGGTGTAAGGTAAGGTACTAGTAGAGATGAGCGGCCGCTTAATCCTGATTTAAAGTTAAAGTTACTGCAGGATATGGATTACGGTTTAGAAATGTCAAATGTACACTCCTGTGAGTGGCGGGGAGGGGGATCTGTGGATGACACTGTTATAGGGAGGGGCATCTGTGGATGACACTTATAGGGAGGGGCATCTGTGGATGACACTGTTATAGGGAGGGGCATCTGTGGATGACACTGTTATAGGGAGGGGGAAATGGGGATGACACTGTCATGAGGTGGATCTGTGGATGACACATATAGCATAAGATGCTATACATTACACGGTATGTGGCATCCACAGATCCCCCATAGCAGTGTCATCCACAGATTCCCCTCTCTATAAAAGTGTCATCCACAGACAGCTGGACTTCTCTTCCCTGTTGCGGTTTTAGGTATTGGGTAAAGTATTGCAGCATTTCTAAGCATACTTGTGTAAATGTATCGTTGTTATAGCTGCCCCCCCTACTTTTATCCTGGCCCCCAGTGTGCCCCCCCAAAATTTGAAAGCTAGAGACGCCACTGCAAGAGAGCACCAAACATGGGACATTCAAAAGTAGAAGAAAGTTTTATTCTCTGATGAGAAAAAATTTAACCTTGATGGTCCTAATGGTTTCCAACGTTACTGGCATGACAAGCAGATCCCACCTGAGATGTTTTCTACACGCCACAGTGAAGGGGGCGCCATAATAGTCTGGGGTGCTTTTTCCTTCAGTGGAACAATGGAACTTCAGGAAGTGCAGGGGCGTCAAACGGCCGCTGGCTATGTCCAGATGTTGCAGAGAGCATTCCTCATGACTGAGGGCCCTCGTCTGTGTGGTAACGACTGGGTTTTTCAACAGGACAACGCTACAGTACACAATGCCCGCAGGACAAGGGACTTCTTCCAGAAGAATAACATCACTCTTTTGGCCCATCCTGCGTGTTCCCCTGATCTAAATCCAATTGAAAACCTTTGGGGATGGATGGCAAGGGAAGTTTACAAAAATGGACAACAGTTCCATACAGTAGATAGCCTTCGTGCGGCCATCTTCACCACTTGGAGAAATGTTCCCACTTACCTCATGGAATCGCTTGCATCAAGCATGCCGAAACAAATTTTTTAAGTGATAAACAATAACGGCGTAGCTACTCATTACTGAGTTCATGTTTGGAAGTTGAATTTCTGTTTTGGGGGGGTTTAGTTTTTTTTGGGGAGGTGTCGTCCTAAACTTTTCAGCTGAAAAACAGCCTGTTTCAGTTTATTCATTGTTTGCATTAAATTGAATGCTCAAAAAATGTTTTTTCTCACTCCCATTTCTTCTTGTTGCATGTTGAAGCTCTACTTGGAACCTTGTTAAGATCCAGCCATGCTAAATATGATTTTTTGCTATTTTTCAAGTGGTCTTAAACTTTTGATCAGGACTGTATATACTCAGATTTACCACTGTCATGAAGTACAATGTGTCACGAGAAAACAATCTTATATTATTAAAAGCTTTCCAAATTTATTACATTATAAAGTGACACATGTCAGATTTGCAAAAAATTGCCTGGTCAGAAAGGTGAAAACAGGTCTGGGGTAGAAAGGGTACCTGACATTATCAAGCTATGCAACTTTTTTATTTTATTTTTCATGTGTGTGTTGGGGAAGGGGTAGCACTGTTGCCTCCAAATCAACACACACATACAAGAACAAGAATCCAGACTGCCTGTTGCCACTAGTAGGGACAATGTGCATAAGATAGATAGATAGATAAACAAATTAATAAATGAAACCTGTCAACAAATGTAGTGCAATCTGCAGACAGCATGTTATACAGTAGGAATGGCTAAGCATATAGTTTTGTGAGAAAAGATTCAGTATAAGTAAAATTTTATATATTGAATAGTGATTAACAGCTGAGTAGGACTACACCACTGGAATCCTAAGCCCCAAATTAGCAGATACTTAAAGGGGTTTTGTCACTTCAGCAAATGACATTTATTATGTAGAGAAAGTTAATACAAGGCACTTACTAATGTATTGTGATTGTTCTTATTGCTTCCTTTGCTGGCTGGATTTATTCTTCTATCACATTATACACTGTTTGTTTCCTGGGGTTATATGACCACCCTGTGATCCATCAGTGGTGGTCATGCTTGCACACTATAGAAAAAAGAGCTGACCTCTGTGAAGGTCGAGACCATGGGAACTCACATAGGCGATGCTTTTTTCTACAGTGTGCAAGCACGGCCACTGCTGATGGATTACAGGTTATAACCATGGAAACAAGCAGTGTATAATGTGATGGAAAAATGAATCCAGTTATCAAAGGAAGAAATATGGATAATAACTAGAGATAAGCAAAGTTTTCAAAAATTCAATTCAAACGATTAACAAAAATTTTTCAAGAAATTTGATTTGTTCCAAATTAATTTGTCATGAAGCGCAATAAATCAGCTACATCCCAGCCTGCATAGATATTGTATCTAGGTGTACATCACTGTACATTGCAGCAACATGCATAGCTAGTCATATATGGTATCGAAACAAATGTGCGTCAGCATGACAGGCAGGTCTAATACAGTATATGGACGTGCAGGCCACCAACAGTCCTAGCTAACCCCTAGCTAAGCCAAAAGAAAAACACGACCACTGGATGACAGTGGCAGCTTTGGCCTGTTGCTGCGGCTGTTGCTACCACCCACCCCTCTTCTTCTGCTTTAACTTCTGATGGCTCCAGCAACATTTTTGCCACTGCCCGTTCCTTTGGTGGGCCCTGGCCCTGTTGGACATACTGTACTGTAACACTAACTTTATATGGATCCTTTAAGCTTCAGATTTCAGTTCCTATACTGTCCCTGCAGTCTCCCTATGCTCTTCCTATGCTCACCCTACAGTGTGTAAAAACTCTTCATACGCTCTCCCTACACTGTCCCTGAACTGTCCCTGCACGCTCCCTATCCAATATTACACAATGAAACTAACACGTAAGAAGCAGACTGGCACTATTGGGACTGCTCTTCATATGCTGCTGTCGGTGCTTGGATCTCTAATCCCACATACTCCTTAGTGGTGCTGTGTGTCTTTAAAGAATCCATATACAATGTGTAGTAGAGCATCACCCGGGAGTAAAAATCTTCTTGCTTTATTGCTTTCTGATCAAACCTTATTGCGGAAGCAATTAAGGGGAGACATGGTGTTACGACACGTATTAATTGCATGTGCAATTATTAACAGTATGTGGATCTTAAATTTTAAAGGGCTGTGACATCACAGGGGCTGGCAAACTGCTGATTGGCTGGCTGCATGGCATTATGGGTGATTTTGCATTCCCGGGCTTCTTACTTTAGCTTTGTAACACGTGTAGCTGCAATTTTAGGGGAAAAAATTATTTGTTACCACGAAGAGCAAGGAAATTCGGATTTGTTGCAAATCAAATCTTTTATTAACTTCGGATCGAATTCCACTTTGATTCACTCAACACTAATAATAACAATACGTTAGTAAGTGCCTTGTATTAACTTTTTCTATATAACAAATGGCATTTGCTGAAGTGACCTAATTCCTTTAAGAGATAAATTCAAGTATTATCAAATCTTTTCCAATAAAACTACATATCAATCTGCTCAACTCGTCCTGCTCTTTAACATGCTGCCTGCAGATTACACAGCATTTTCATTGTGACAGGTTCATGTTAAGATAGATACTACAAGTACATTGCATTAACCAGCAATCAATGACTTAGATGCCCAGCAGAAGAATATTGACCACTGTAACAGTAAAGCTTACTATTGTTTCCGATCAATATGATATTAAAATGAGACATTTGTGCAGTTCCACCTGTTTTTTAAATTTTACACATTACTTTCTAAAAGTTTGCCTTTTAGCCTGGATATCAGACTACTAAAACTTCAGAATAATGATCACAGAGCTGCCATGCATTAAATTTCTATTACACAGGCACGCATGACTAACACATTGATTTAAAATTAATTAAAAAGCAGCCACACAATTGCTAGGCTCAATATCAGCTAAAGCGCTATCATTCTCACCCCTAGTTTAAGTGGCAACCTTCAACTAAGGTCTAAGATCTCTCCAAGGAAGATTCTTCCCTTAAGAAAAAGTAGACTTTTCAGTGTGTAGGAGTTTAGCAGACTGACCCAGGCATGGTGTTCAAGGGCAAACAATGACATTCCAACCAATTAACATGTTAGGTCTGTGGGATGAAAAGATGTAATTGAGAAGATAGACGCAGAGAATGTTAATTACTTGTAACTTTTAGCCATGTATGACCTAGGACACCTAAGATGTAGGACAGTCAGTGATAAATGTTAACAGATATAGCACACTTAACCTAACCATTATGGGTTTTGTTAACCTCTTTAGTGCCAAAAGATAAGATCAAAATACCCATACAGATGGACCCATACAAAATACCCATACAGATCCTTCTCTTTGATATCAGAGATCTATCAAAATAGTCATAGACAAGAAAATGGTATTGGAATTGATGTTAACAAACATGATCTACACATTTAAAGTGCCTTTAAGAGTCATGGACGAAAAACAAAAAAATCACTTTAACTGTTTAACTACGATAGGCGGAGATATCCAAAGTGGCTGAGTGCTAATTCCCACATAATGACTAATACATCCATGATAATCTCATTATCAACATCGGCCTGGACGGTTCGCGAATGCGATCGCGCAAACGCTATCAAATATTTGCGAACCGTAAGTTCACGGCGGGCCCCATTCACTTTAATGGCAGGCGAACCAGAAAAACCTTCAGCTCATATTTGCAGCCACCTAATACTAAGTAGAAATGCAAAAATAGTCCCCCAACATGGACAGTGACATACTAGAGGGGGGTCAATGACAAAAATTCCAACAAAAAATCTTAATCATTTTTATGCGTCTTAAAGGGAAATTCTCTGAAATGTGCCCTGTTGGAGCATAGACAATTTTTATTTTAGGCCACAGGAGTACGGGCCTTAAAAATTAGGCATTCACCTGACATAACAGAAATTGTGATTATGTGGCTCGAGGTACATTATGCGGTCACTGAATAACAATTTTAATATAGCCTACTTTTTTTCCCACTTTTTTTGGGGGGGGGGGCAACTGGTATATCAGACCAATAGAAACTATTTGTTCCAATGTCCTTTGTCACTATCTGTAGCTGAGGTAACGCAGCTAAACCGCAAACAAATGCTGCACTACCTAAATGCACTATATAGAAAGTATATTATTGGTATATAACACCCCTGCTCCAATCAGTTTTTTTTAGGGGGCAACTGGTATATCACACCAGTAGAAATTATTTGTTCCAATAGCGTTTGGCACTATATATACTTTCTATGTTAGTATATTACACCCCTCAGTAAGTCACACCAATCGATAACACACCTATACCAATCCTTAAAAGGACTTTTGTGGCCCTATTAGATAGCGTTTAGTGTCCCTAACAGTCTATTCCTGCTCCACACAGCTACCGCTCCCTACACTGGCAAAAAACTGAATGTAAAATGGCGACCAGATTGAGTTTATTTATAAGGTAGGGGGTATGTCTATGTGCTGAAACGTCTCAATTGGCTGTCCTGTACCACCTGATGAATGTGTCATGGGTCAAAGTTCTTCACAATATAAAAGAATATGGCGCCGGCGGACATTGCGAATGATCAAAGTTTGCCAAAAAACAACCGTCGGGTGAACCGCAAGGCTATCTCTAGCCTTAAAAAGACAGCCAGGAGCATAGAAAAGCCCCCATGCCTGTAATTGGTATCTAACTATTAGGCCAGGCACAAAAAATATTTCCAGTAAAGCTACTTTTTATATAACTAATAGACCTGACAGGACAACAGGTGTGCAGGTTGGGGCGACACCTGGGAAATAGTGACCATAAAAATACCAAACTTCACAAAAGCTAAATTTAGCCAACTAAGAGAGGATATAGGCCTAACTAACTGGGACAGAGTCCTCAAAAATAAAAGTACAGCCACAAAATGGGATATTGTTATAACCATCCTAAAATCAAATTGTGAGAGGTACATACCTTATGGGAATAAAAGGTTAAGGAACAAGAAAAAAAACTATGTGGATAAATAGATTTGTAAAGAAAGCAATACATGACATAAAGAAAGCATTTAAATCACTAAAACAGGAGGGAAGCGAGGAAGCATTGAAAAACTATAAGGAAAAAAATGAATATGTAAAAGACAAATAAAAGCAACCGAACTAGAGACTGAGAGATTAATTGCCAAAGAGTAAAACTAACCCTAAAATGTTCTGCAATTATATAAATAGTAAAAAGTATAATTCTAAAGGTGTCGGCCCTTTACAGTGTAATAAGGGAGGCGGCGGCTGAGGATCCAGCACACGGCGGGTATTTACTATATTTATGTTTCTCCACATGTCACTCTTCCATTTTCCCTGGTTTTGTCCAGGAGTTTCATGCACCTTATAGACAGGTGAATGTGGATGTCTGCTTTTTTCATGCTGTTCGCAGTGTCCCGTATGTGCTGATCCCTCAGCCTCCTCCTTGGTTTTGTGTCCTCCATTTTGTTACGGCTGTTGTCTAAAATAATTATCTATGTACTGTATTGTAATATTTTACCTTTAATAAAGTTTGTATTTACCATTTTTTCACCGAAGTGTGGCGTTGCTATTTGTTTGTGGCTCAGAGTAATTAGGGGGAGTTGCAGACAGCAATGTATTCACTGAAGAAAATAAACTGTCAGATGAAATGCAGAATGTAAAAGTAAATTCCCCATTAAAAGTCCCCTGTCTGACCCAGGAAGAAGTATAGCTGCATCTTAAAAATATTAAAATAGAAAAATCGCCAGGACCAGATGGCATACACCCCCGTATCCTAAGAGAATTAAGTAATGTCATAGCCAGACCCTTATTTCTGATATTTAAGGACTCTATACTGACAGGGTTGGCACATAGCACATGTGGTGCCAATATTTAAAAAGGGTTCAAAAATAGAGCCCGGAAACTATAGGCCGGTAAGTTTAAAATCTGTTGTGGGTAAACTGTTTGAAGGTTTTCTAAGAGATGCTATCTTGGAGTACCTCAATAAAAATAAATACATAACGCCATATAAACTTGGCTTCACAAGTAATCGTCATGTCAAACAAATTTAATCAGTTTCTATGAGGAGGTAAGTTCTAGACTTGACAGCGGCAAATCAATGGATGTTTTATATTTGGACTTCTCCAAAGCATTTGACACTGTACCACATAAAAGGTTAGTATATAACATGAGAATGCTTGGACTGGGAGAAAATGTCTGTATTTGCTAAGTAACTGTCTAAACAATAGATAGGGTGGTTATTAATAGTACACACTCAGATTGGGTCACTATCACTAGTGGGGTACCACAAAGGTCAGTATTGGGTTCTATTCTCTTCAATATATTTATTAATGATCTTGTAGAAGGCTTGCATAGTAAAATATAATTTTTTGAAGATGACATTAAACTGTGTAAAGTAATTAACACGGAAGAGGACAGTATATGGCTGCATATGGATCTGGATAGATTGGAGGCTTGGGCAGAGAAGTGGCAAATGATCTTTAATACTGTCAAATGTTAGGTTATAGACATGGGAAGGAATAATGCAAGTCACCAGTACATACTAAATGGTAAAACATCATCATTATCAAAATTAGGGTTATTCACTTTAGAAAAAAGACGACTGAGGGGAGATCTAATAACTATGTATAAATATATCCGGGGTCAGAACAGAGATCTATCCCATCATCTATGTATCCCCAGGACTGTGACTGTGACAAGGGTTCATCCTCTGCGTCTGGAGGAAAGAAGGTTTGTGCACAAACATAGAAGAGGATTCTTTACGGTAAGAGCAGTGAGACTATGGAACTCTGTGCCTGAGGAGGTGGTAATGGCGAGTTCACTAAAAGAGTTCAAGGGGGGGCCTGGATGCATTTATGGAGTGTAATAATATAACAGGTTATAGTTACTAGAGAGGGGTTGTTGATCCAGTGAGGTATTCGGGAAGGAAGTTTGGCTTCTATCTCACAGTTTTTTTTTTTTTATGTTCCTCTGGATAAACTTGCAGGATATCAGGCTGAACTGGATGGACATATGTCTTTTTTCAGCCTTTTTTTTCAGCCTTATGAACTATATTACTATATATATATATATATATATATATATATATATATATATATATAACAGAAAAAGAATTTGGCGGCACCAGTCTGTTGGCTCAGGTGCTGTGTCCAAAGGATTGAGCTTCCACCTTCTTATATATGTAGAGAATGGGACAGCACTCCAAGACTTGAAAAAAGTAGAAATCTTTATTCACCCATGTGAAAAATAATTGCAACGTTTCAGCTCACAACTGAGCCTTTCTCAAGCTCATATATGGCCTCATATATATATAATGGTTAACTATAACATCTATATCTGGTACTGCTGCAATTATAAGAACCCTTAGAATATAGGTAACCTATTACTTATACCACACTGCACATTGTAAGGGAGAGAGAGACTGAGAAATGTGTATGTGTCTATCTCAGCACATTTTTTAAGGTGGATACAGAAAGGCTATTCAATATAAACAGCAGGTAGTGCTATACTAATGTTAATTCTCTAATATGTGGTGACAGAATTTTTTTAGTCAGTCTAAATATAAAATATGTTTAGAATAATAGGTTAGATTTAACTATACACCATATTTTTTTAACCACTTCCTGACCCATGGCATGCATGTACGGTGTGGGTCAGGTATTTAAAGATGGCTCTCATTCATCTAATAGGTTTCAGATTTTTTACAGACTTTTGACCTCTCTGATGCAGTGGTAAAATGCAACCAGGGCATGTGAGTGGTGAAATCACACCTGCTGCCTAAACAGCTCCCCTGCACAAAGTTCAAGTGAATTGTTGGGTTGCTATGGCAGCCTTCAGTCTTCTGAAGGTCCTAAGGCCTGTCATAGCAAAGTTCCTATGGAGCCCAACCTGTGGCAGGGCTCCATAGGGTCATAGTGAATCTCCCTTAGGCTGCAATGTTAAAGGGGTTGTGCAGCCTGCCTCTATTGATGACCTATCCTCAGGATACAAACAGCCTGCACAATCTCTTTAAATCATTGCAGTCATTGGGAAAAGCAGTCAGACAATCTCATGTTAAAGTGTCCTAGAGGGACTTGAATTAAAAATAAAGGGGACATTTAAAAAAAAAAAATTAAAAATATATATAAAAAATCAAATTACCCCTATGAAAAATAAATGATTAAAAAAATAAAGATTACGAAATCGCCATAACCTAAAATACCCATACTATTAAAGAAATAAACGTATTTATCCCATATGGTGAATACCTTAAAGGAAAAAAAAATCTAAATGGCCAATTCCCTGCTTTTCTGTTGCCATCCCAAATTATTGGATAAAAAGTTATACACACTCCAAAATAGCATCGCTATAAGCTACAGGTCAATTTTTTTATTTAAAAAAAAACCAAGAAAAACAATATAAATATGGTATTATTGTAATCATAATGAACTGGAGAATGAGGGTAATAAATCAGTTTTACTGCATAGAAAATGCCGTAAAAAGTAAACCCATAAACTGTGGCGGAATTGTGTTTTTTTTCCCCAATTCTATTTGGAATTTTTTTCAGCTTCCCACTACATAGTTTGTAATATTCATTGGTGCCATTAGAAAGTGCAACTTCTCATGCAAAAAACAAGCCCTCATATAGTCATATGAAAATAAAATGTATAAAGTTATGGCTTTGGAAATGCAGGGTCAGAAAGGGTTTAAGTGACAAACGGGTTTGGTGATTAAAGGATTAAAAAGTGCACTAACATTTCCCTGAGACCCAGTATTTTGCAGTATAGTGTGCCTGCCATCCAGCTGAACAGGACATTTTTGGCGGAGTATTGTGAGTTGCTGTTTGCCACGGGCTCCAACCAATCAGCATAGCCTGAAAGGGTTCTCTCATCAGTGCTGATTGGCTCACAGCAGATTACATAAATGTACTGATACCAAGCAGGTTATACAACCACCTATGAAACTGGAGCTTTATAATAGGAGTTCCTAGTTGCTTAACCCCTTGTTTCTTTTAGATATACCATACTACACTATACTGGTTTTTCTCTCACAGCAGAGGCACTTAACAGCTCATGTCTAGTAACTAGTATTTTATGACTGAATACTCTTCAACAGAATAAACAGGCAATACTAACTATACCAAGAGGGCAACTGATAATGGGAACGTCTCTGATCTTGTATTTAAGATATGTTTCTGTTCCAGCCAGTAGCATAATGGACAATTCACTCATCCAGTTTATAGCTGCTATGGTCGAAATGCAGTAAGAAAGGATTGTACTGCTTTCAAAGTAACATTACCCAAAGGTCAGCATCACTCAGACTCGGTGCAAAAAGGACAGAACATGAGCACAAGAACAGAAAGTTCCTTTCTGTAAAGTCCTTCATTACAAAATCTTCTAGTTATATTCCCTGTGACACTTTATTGAGTATCATTCTGCTAGAAACATTATAAAAGGTAAGACCTGTTACATAAAATGTATTGATGGGAGGCAGGAAGGCACACAGAGAGCCTGCTACTAGACAATGCCCATAAGATCTATTGGACGTTCTCTGTATAACAGCAGATGAAGTGGCCCTGATCCAAGCTCTGGGTGGCAATTTTCTGTGCAACTAATGGGCTTCTTGAACTCATTTTTCGCTACCATGTTGTGCCTCTCCCATTTGGGGCATGGATCAGCATGTGTTATAGGATGATGTCATCCATAAAAAATGGCTTCACGGAATAGCTAAAAAGATACATCTATTGAACATGGCTGAAAGAGCAATTATTTCTATTTTCCTTAGAGTGCTTTTTTCTAAAAAGGTTTGAAGGTAAAGACAGGTACAGTTTAGAATGGATCGACATATAACATTAGTGTTGGACTGGTGTGCCTAGGGCCCACAGGTAAAATTTATTTTGGGGGCCCAGCGTACAAATACATTCTAATATTGCCTCCTCACACAAGATGCTAAGATGAAAGTATCCCAGCACCTATAATCTTTGAGTGACGATTTCTTTATTCCAGCAGTGGGTAATAAAACATTGATGGCATAATCTTCACACATTCAGTTACAGTCAGTTACAGTCAACGCGTTTCAAACAAATGAATGTTCTTACTCATGACTTCTCCTCTGTCTGCAGTGCTCCACTTGCTTATGAACTTTGTGATTCACCATCCCCCGTATTCTGGGCGGGCGGTTAAGTTCAGGCGTAAACAATAAAGTGGGTAATCGCAGGCAGAGAGGAAAGACCTAATATAGAAAGACCTAATATAGAAACCACTAATATAGAAAAAAATGTATGGTACAAATAAAAAAAGGCATACAAAGAGGGATAGCATAGATTCAGTAGATATTTTAACTGACACAATGTCAATAAATATTATTATCCTATATTGAGTAAAAAAAAAGCAGTGTCTGAACTGTCATCTGGAGCAAATCAACCTCATGTATAATACAATTAAAAACAAATATATAGATACATGGCTATGTGTTAAATACAGTACATTAGGTCTTTCCTTAAATTTATACCCAAGGGGTATCTTGTATTTAATTTCAAGATCCAAAAAGCTTCCCTTTGGAGAGTTAATTTTTGCGATCTCCTCCCCTTGATGGAAGAAAGATACATTTGATTGCATATGCAGAAAAGGTATGCAGACTTCTGTTGTGCGAAGTAATAAAATGTTTTGCAGCGTTCGAAATATTCACATATGCGCTGATAAGTGTTCCAATAATCTCAATTAAAATTTTCGAGTTGTACAACCCACATACAGAAGTCTGCATTCCACACATTCGATCACATAGACCACTCCAGTAGAGTTACAATTGATGTACGATTTAATGGGAAAACTCAAAAAGTCTTGCAAGGGAGGACATAATCGCATGCTCTACAAGGATGACTACTGCATCGTGTGAACCCGGTGTATTTTAACCAAGTCGGTTTGTGTTTAGACCTGGGTAAAAAAGTGAAGAGAGAGGGAGACAGTGAGGTCGCAAGAGACGGAGGTCGTCTTGAGACCACCCTGTGTCCATCTCTCAGCAATTGATATAACATTGGATCTTCGAACAGCAAAGAGATGCATTTTGAGATGGATTCTCGAATTTGATGGAACTGATTGCTGTATGTAAGTACTGTATGTAAGTACTAGAGTCGGTAATTGTTTGGTATTTTTGAAGGTATTGCTGGATGTTTCCAAACAACAGGTCCCTGCGCTTTTTTCTCTGTGCTATTGCTTGTGCCCATTGTATCATCCATGAGGGATAATTTCTGGATGTAAGTTTTAGTTTGGACTATCTCTCCTTTAATACCTGTCAGGGCTAAATCCCAAAAATTAATCAAAACTGCATTGTGTGAACACATAAAGCGAAGGCCATAAGGGTTGCCGCTGAGGTAACTTTTGAATAGGGGTATGGCAGATACAGCGCCGTCCCACATCAAGAGCACAATATTACATGACCTAACCCCTTTAGGTGAATACCGTAAAAAATAAATTAAAACTGTGTAAAAAAACCAATTATGCACCCCAAAATAGTGCCAATCAAACCGTCATCTCATCCTGAAAAAAATGAGCCCCTACACAAGATTAATGTAAATAACAAAAAATAAAAATGGTGCCAAAACAGCTATTTCTTCTTACCTTGCCTCAGAAAATAGTCCAATATAGAGCAACCAAAAATCATATGTACCCTAAAATAGTACCAACAAAACTGCCACCCTATCCCGTAGTTTCCAAAATGGGGTCAATTTTTGGAGTTTCTACTCTAGGGGTGTATCAGGGGGGCTTCAAATGGGACATGGTGTCAAAAAAACTGTCCAGCAAAATCTTTCTTCCAAAAACCGTATGGCATTCCTTTCCTTCTACGCTCTGCCGTGTGCCTGTACAGCAGTTTACAACCACATATGGGGTGTTTCTGTAAACTACAGAATCAGGGCCATAAGTATTGAGTTTTTTTGGGCTGTTAACTTTTGCTTTGTAACTGAAAAAAAATGGATTGAAATGAAAAATCTGGCAAAAAGTGAAATTTTATCTCTGTTTTCCATTAATTCTTGTGGAACACCTAACGGGTTAATAAAGTTAGTAAAATCATTTTTGAATACCTTGTGGGGTGTAGTTTGTAAAATGAGGTCATTTTTGGGTGGTTTCTATTATGTAAAGTGACTTTAGACCTGAACTGGTCCTAAAAAAGTGGGTTTTAGAAATTTTCTGAAAAATTTCAAGATTTGCTTCTAAACTTCTAAGCCTTGTAACGTCCCCAAAAAATAAAATTACATTCCCCAAATGATCCAAACATGAAGTAGACATATGGGGAATGTAAAATAATAACTATTTTTGGAGGTATTACTATGTATTATAAAAGTAGAGAAATTTTAATTTGATAATTTTTCCAAATATTTAGTAAATTTTTTATTTTTTTATAGATAAAAATGATTTTTTTTTAACTCCATTTTACCAGTGTCATGAAGTACAATATGTGATGAAAAAACAATCTCAGAATGGCCTGGATAAGTAAAAGAGTTTTAAAGTTATTCACACATAAACTGACACTGGTCCGATTTGCAAAAAATGGCCTGGTCCTTAAAGTGAAATATGGCCGTGTCCTTAAGGGTTTAAATTGAAATTGAAATGCAAGCCTCCAGCTACCTAAGATTCTATTAACCCCAGGTTCTTAGCCACTTAGAGTCCTATTAACCACAGGCCCTCAGCCACTCAGCATCATACTTTGTACTCCTCCTTGGTTAAAATACTTCTCAAAAATACTAAGAGGAGTATTTTTACTATGCAGGAAAATATTTAGCGTGATCTCTGACTGCTTGTTTCCATGCAATCTCGAGTGTTGGCCTTGCTTGCACACTATAGGAAAATACTCTGTCCTCGCTAGTGGCCAGGACCATTGGAGGCCACATAGGCTGGTGCTTTTTCCTATAGTGTACAAGCAAGGCCATGTAACCATGGAAGCGAGCAGTGTATAATTTGATTGAAAATTCATTCAACCAGCAATGTGGACAATAACAATACATTAGTAAGTGGCTTGTTTTAATGTTATCTACATAATAAATGCTATTTTTTGAAGTGAGACAACCCCTTTAAATACTCCTTTCTAAGCATATATGCTAGACTCAGATGTTGAGGGACTCTGTGCCTGTCAAGAGACAGTCAGTAGGCTCCAATACACATGAGATTAGCAGTTGATTCTGATCTTAGAGAAGGCTTTTGGAAAGCGTTAGAATTAAAAGAAAGAAGTTCTAATATTGATGTTAAAATGTTCATTTTTATGAAAAATCAATCACATTGAATCTTGTATTATATTGCAATAATAATAATAATAATAATAATTAATAATCATGATAATTATCATCATAATTATCACAAAGAAGAAGAATGTAGAATGTATAACCCATTTTTAGTAAAAAAAAGAAAAAGAAAAACAAGGCAGACATGATAGATGTTGCCACTACACAGTTCAACTCAAGCACACAAAGGTTCTGTCATTGAGGATTTCATGCAGTCTAATCTAACACAGAAAGGTTGAAGGTCTCCGAAACCAGAAATCCCTAAGAGTATATTTAATTAATAGGTGGGTCAGCACTTTGAGGGGCCTTTAATTTTTGATTCGACAAGTATTCCCCTGTGATCATGAAGGAATCCTCACTCTTTCTGTTTTCCTAGTCTTTTCTTTATTAGCCATCTCCGAAGGATGTCAGTCAGCTAAAATATTTATTACAGACAGTATAAAGGCATTGTGACAAGAGCAATGTTGAATGGCAAAAGACAGAAATGAAGGTCAGATGTCACCATTTATGAAAAAGGAAAAAAGATGGTTTCATGGAAATAGTAAACATATTCTTCCTTATATAAAAAATGTGCAAACCTTGATGATGAATCTGAGGTAAAAACAAACAGGGGTGTAAAGGTGGCCATACACATTAGTTTATAGTTGAGCAAAACAGACGATTTCAACCAAAATGAACGTTCCTCTGTTGAAATTTAACAATAAAAGATCTTTTTGGCCGACCAATGACAGATCATTATCATTTGAAAAGAAGTTGGCCATATTTAATATTTTCTTCTGATGATGAAAGATCTTTTGTTCAATGAAAGTTTGCTTGTGAACAAAATATGTTTTTTTAAACAACGTTCCCAGAAAGATCTTTTGTTCATCTCCAGGTTTCATTGAATGAAAATGGGCAGTTTGAACAATTGTAGATTCCAATAACGATTAAAATGTGTATGGCCGTGTCTGTGAAATGATTGTTCACCAGATGATTGTTTGTTCAACTGCGGTTCAACCATCAACCAGCTTCTATCTAATGTGTATGGAGAGCCTAACAAGTAACTATGGAAAATTGGTGTTGGGGCTCCAATCCACCCTGACCACCTTAAAAGGAAAGTTAAGGAAAGCTTTTATTTTGGTCTCCATAATGCACACTGTGATGTCACAGTACTGGAATAATGAATACAGTGATGTCACAATACTGGACTAATGCACACAGGGACGTTACAGTAGAGGAATATGGAACACAGTGATATCACAGTACAGGTATAATGCTCACAGGGATTTTATAGTACAGGAATAATGCACCCAGTGATATAATAGAGGCATGTGATGTCACAGGACAGGGACACTGTGATATCATCGCATAGGAGTGACACGCATAAAGTGTGATATCACAGCATAGGAGAAAAACATAAATATGCCACATAAATTAATAATGCAAATTTGAGGTTTTAGTATAGAAATAAAGTAGTCATTTCACAATACAGGATCAAAGCAAATGCTAGTCCTGTAGGATGGGATAGTGCAAACACTCATTTTACGGTAACTATGAGGCTCCATAGCAAAACTTAGAATGGGGTTGTGTTCAGTTTTTCATGTCAGCTTACTTAGATTTCCCTATTAGGGGTATCACCTTAGAACTGGGTCACTTTAGTTTGTGGGTCCCATGATAGTTATACCCATAGGTCCTGGGTATGTCTCTTATCTTTCTAAGTAGAAAATTAGACAACACTTGAACATCCAAGGTTGGGATAGCCTCATACACATCTCAGCCAACTAGAAAAGTGTTAGGATGTTGGTATCTTAGGTGGTCCCTTGAAGATAAGACCTCCCAGAGCAACCTTAATTTACCATTAACCACTTAAGAGCACCAGAGCAATAGGGGGTTTGAAATTAACCATTTGCTAGCCTAGAGAACCATTGAATTTACAATGAACCCTTTTACCAATGTTGTCAATTTTGGCTGACTTTAATCTGATGGGTACAGAACTTTCAGGTTTACCCATATTTTGGCATCATTGTGGTTGTTCACTCTTTATTTTCCCTCACCTCTACTATTACTCATTTAATAATATTGACAACTTTGCTAATTCCTCTTCAATGCTTTCAAAGGGACTAAGCCTTGTTGAACCAGTGATTTGTGAAAATTGATCAATTAAACAGAAACATACAAGCTGGGTAAATGAATCACATGATAAATTGCTAGAGCTACGGGTGCCTTGGCAAGCATTTAAATCTATCATCATCCAATAACACATGGGCATAAGACTGTAATCTTTTTGCACCTTTTTCTTCTTGGCTAATAATCAATATCCCTACTTCCCCAGACGTAATTTATTTGTTATGATAAAAATAGACATATTCTCTTGTTGGATGATCACCCTGGTGATATTCTACATATCACACCTTATCAGTCCCCAATAATATCTGTCTTTCACAATGACTATGCCTGCCCTCAGTTTTTCATCTTGTTTCTATGATAGCTCTATATGTTTTAGTTTTCTCATAATTAGATTTACCCAAGGCTGGTCATGCACATGATAGACCTGTTGGAAGAAAGCTAGTTCAGCCGACAGCTAGCTCTCGCTAGCTCTCTCTCTCTCTCTCTCTCTCTCTCTATATATATTTGCTCAATTAAACATCTATGTGTTGTCAATGGTGAGAGAGGAGTATGTCACTGCCAGACTACTATCAGGACAGCTTATTTTCCCAAGAATAAAAGGATCAGGAGTGTTGAAAATCACTAGACAGATTTTTATTTCTAATACATCTGATGTTGGTGGGAGAGTAAGAGCAGTGATGGCCAGTTCGCAGTGTTCACCAGCGAACACATGCGGGCTGCCATCTTAACTCACAAGTCTGGCGGTGCACAGGTAAGCCCTTACCTGTGCCTGTGCCGCGAGCCGGTCTGAAACAAATGCAGCCACCGGGAGCAGGCAGTTCCGAGAACAGCCGCCGGGGGCCTTCATCCTGCTGTTCTCGGAACTGCCTGCTCCTGGTGACCGCATTTTATTTCAGACCGGCTCGCGGCGCAAGCACAGGTAAGGGCTTACCTGTGCATCGCCGGACTTGTGAGTTAAGATGGCGGCCTGCAGGTGTTTGCTGGCGAACACTGCGAACTGGCCATCACTGGTAAGGAGGCCCTCACACATATAAAAAGGTCAGCCAGTCCTGCCAATGTTCATGTTGGTAGTGTAAAGTACTAGTACTGTGAAAAAGATTTCATTGAGTCAATATTTGGTATGACGACCCTTAGCCTTCAAAACAGCATCAATTATTCTAGCTATACTTGTTTTTGAAGGAACTCGACATGGAGGTTGTCATTTTGGAAAACTAAACACAGATCTTATGTTGATGTAGGCTTGCACAAATCCTTCCGTCTCTTCATGTAATCCCAGACAAACTGTTGATATCAGGACTCTTGAGGGTCATATCATCACTAAGACTTCTTTTTCTTTTTTACACTGAAGAAAGTTCTTATTGACATAATAATTGCTTGTTTTGGATTATTGTTCTGGTGCAGAATAAATTTGGCAGCCAATTAGATGCATCCTTGATGGTACAGCATAACGGATAAGTATCTGCCTATATTTCTCTTCACTGAGGACACCATTAATCCTGACTGAACCCCCAGCTCCAGTTGTTGAAAACTTAGATGCATCATGCTTAATTCCCTTTGAAATCTGAAGTGTTGCTGTCAACTCAGAACTGGCAGAAACCAGACCCACATACACTCATCTACTGTCTGGACAGAAGTTGTCTTTATGGAAGAATTGCAGCCAAAAAAACATAAAATTGATATTGAAACAAGCCCAGCGACTTAACTATGCACAAAAACATAGGAAGTGGAGTGCAGAAAAATGGTAGCAGGTGCTGTGGGCAGATGACATATTTGACTGTAACGGTAAGTAGTTTGTTTGGAACAGGGCTCTAGAGTGGTACAATCTTGAGTGTCTAAAGGCAAAAGTGAACATGGTTTAGGATCCTTGCAGATTTGAGCCCACATTTCAACAAATGAGTTAGAAATTTGGTTAGGATTACTGGTGTCCTCAATGCAAATACATTCATGCAAATACTTATCCATCATGCAATACCATAAGAGACATGTCTGGCTCCAAATTTATTCTGCAGCAGTGAAACAACCCCTCATACAGCCAATGTCATTATTAGCTGTCTTCATAGTAAAGAAGAACAAGGAGTCCTGGAAGTGATAATATAGCACCCATAGAGCCCTGATCTCCACATCATCGAGTCTGTCTTGGATTACATGAAGACTCAGTGCTGAGTTCCTTCAGAAACTGTGTGCAAATGTACCTAGAAGAATTGATGGCAGAGGGTGGTCACACCAAATATTGATTTATTCTAGTTCACTCACTATGTTAATCGATAAAAACATTCTTATTTTGAGGAAAACATACTTACTTTGCAGGATTTTTTCCACACCATCCTAGAACATTTGCATATTACCGTATATGTCTAGCTTTAGTCTCTATTGAATGAACTGCCTCAAATTCTGAAATTGAAACGATGGAAAATTTTATGGCTTCACCTCCTCTCCACCTAGAAGCTATTTTTCATGCCAGTTTATATAAGCCAATTCATTTTGTAGTCCAGTTCATGGGGCTATTGCCAGTGCTACTCTTACATACATATTTGTGTTACCTATGTTATTTTGACAATGTTAAATCAATAGTTGTTATTGGCACTCACGTTTTATGTGTTTTATTAATAACCCCCAACACCCCCCCCCCAAACAAAAAAAACCAAAAAATATTAACCATATGATTTATTGATTGATCACTCTATGTCTCCAGACATTTACCCCCTGTCACACCATATTAAAGGATGTACATAATGTAATCATATATGGGACCTATAACTTTAAACTGAGGTCAAAAATAGGAAAGAAAAGCAGTCTGCCTGTTTCTGTTTATCATCAATGGTCTCCTGCTACGACCTGGTGACTTGTTTATAGATTTTTTATCGACTTTTATTGTTTTCTGCTTTCCTCATAAAAGTGTCACCTTCATTGTGACTTCTGTGACGGATGTCCCTATGATTTCAGAGAAATGACTCCACCGGGAGATCTTGCAATATTTTACAACTAATTTACTGTATCCAACGGGCAAAATCTCTTTTCTTTCATGGGCTTGCAGACAGTAAATAAGCACCTAGTGTGCATAACATAAAATATTTACATCCTCTTGAATATATATATATATATATATATATATATATATATATACACATACATACATATTGCTGAATATTCTGACCTGTCCTGTTTTGCCGTTTGAAGCAGGTGCCATATATAGCATAGATGGCATAGATATGCAATACTAGCTTTCCTGTGTGGGGGTTCACTTGGTCATTTCATACTATTTTACTATGCATGTATCATTGTGCTGGATGGGTGCAGTAGTCTGGTATGGTGACTTTTATGCACCTTTTGTTCCAGACTGGTTATGTATATCCCAGCTGGACTCATGCCTATTGCACTTTAGTTCTGCTTTTGTTCTGTATGTGTTAACCTTTGCCATTTTTTTACATTTTTATATTTTATTATACAACGGTATGTCTCAAATAAAGGATTTATAGATTTATAATGTCATGCATCCAGTGCTATATGTATTTAAAGGAGGTATTTTTTTTTTACTTTCTTTAGACACTTGAGGCTTACTTTCCTACTCTTTAGGCTTCAGAGTAACATTACCTAGGATTAATGTAGGATCTTATTACAAGAAGGATAAACCTTTAATAAAGGATTCTCTAAAATTTTGTTGTACCTGAGCACTGGATATTTTTTATGTTGCATTGTAAATGGCATTATTGAAACATAAGTCAACCCTTACACTCCTGATAAAATCTCTCCCAATGAAAATTATTATGTATATTCATTGTAGTATATACATTAATTTGCATACATACACAAGTGTTACTTATATGACAAGTGTGCTTATAAAATTTGAACTCTACTGTTGCACCTTTATTAGACTTTGTTCACATTTGTGTTTTTTTCTTTTCTGACAGGGTAGCTTTTACAGGAACCCATGGGGGAGACCAACCGTGTTAAAATCCAATAGAATCAGTCAAATTTTGTGGCTTACAATACTGTCACAGTAAACGTATGATGCATTTCTTCTTATCTGGAGGCCTTGGCAATGCAGTGTTGCTGCCAGGGGCAAAACTACCATAGCGGCACACCATGAGACTACTATGGGACCCAAGCCAAGAGGGGGCCCAATCATAGTTGGGATTATCTCCTCTTTCACTGCAGGTGAAAGGAACAACTTTGGAAAAATGGTCCAAGGGTCATTAAAAAAAGTTTAAGCAGAAACCCTTCAGTCCTGTGTGGGGGGCCTGGTTTGATCCTTTCTATGGGGCCCTTACTTCTCTATGTACGCCACTGGTTGCTGCTTATGCTATAACAGCTGAAAACATATAGTTATATGTGGTTTTACTCATATATTCAGGTATGATATCTATTCAATGTACTGGATATGAACATAATTATTTCAAGATCTTCTGGGTTTAGCGGTAATCCGTGGAGCTAGACACTCCATGTTAGAGTAGGTCCCATCTGATAAGAAGCTACCTTAACGTCTGGTAGATGGGCCCGACCTATTTTTGATCAATAATATGCGCTAAGAACTTCTTCCCTGCTTAATAGTAAGTATTGGAGTCATGTATTTGACCCTGTTCACACATTCACCTGTTCACTCAGTCTTAGTGCATTCAGTAGTGTGCTGCTACTTTTTTTGTTTTTCCATTCAGTGTACTGGATATGAACATAATTATTTCTCTATGAAGATCTTCAGTGTTTAGCGGTAATCAGTGGGGACGTCCATCTCGGATTACCGCTGCCTCACTTGCCTCACAGCACCGCCGCAGGGGAAATGAAGCATTGCAAAAACTGCCTATGTAATTCACAGACTTGCTGGGTCCTCAAGTGCATGAAGTAAGCTGAGAATGAGTCCTGGATTCTGGACCGTTCTCTAAAAACTTAGAATTCTCGAATAAAATGTTTGAAGGAAGTTTTATAAACCAAACAACCCCTTTAAAGCATTCCTTAGGAGAGGTCATCGATTTCAGATTGGTGGGGGGTCTGATGCTCTGCATCGTTACCAATTAGCTGCTACCAGAGCGGCAGACAACTAACACAGTGTATGGAGAAGGCCACTTCCATACAATGTGTAGTGGTTATACCAGTATCCTGCTGCTCAGCTCTCATGCATCAGTTCTGGAAAACTAATGAAAATGGGGGGTGGGCAACATTAGGTTTCTGATTTGAAAAATGGTGTAAAAACTTGAGTATATTCTGTTGTGCCAAAGGAAGTGGTACAAAAACTTGATAAATATGGTGTTCAGCTTGAATGCGACTATTTTCAATGTATTTTCTAAAAAAATAAAAAAATAAAGGATACTGTAGCTTAGCCTTTCACATACGTGTATATAATCTGTACCACTGTCCCTAGAAATATTTCTCCATAAAAAGAACAAGCATACATTAGATGCTTCCATCAGTAATTCCCAACATATGTGTCCAATATCAGAAAACTTTTTAGTGTATTGTTTGAATTTTTTTTTTTTATTCCACTATATCGTTAATGAATGTTCCTTCCTGTTAATATTCCTCCTGAATCACGGACGAGGACACATTTAATTGTGTCTGTACTGTTGATCAGCAAAATGTGAATGTGTTGCATTGAATGATTTAGATTAGTTTTCAGTTGGAAGAAGTTCAACTTTTTCATTTGCAGGGGTCAGAGCTTACAGACTAAATATAAGTTGTTATACCTTTACATCACTGTCAAAGACCAATTACCTAAATAAGTGATAGTTTAGTGTACTGGAGCAAGGAAAATTACATATTAATGGCAATACTCACATCTTAAAAGATGAACTGTAAATTTATGACAACATTTAAGATGAAAGAGGTTTGTTTTATAGGAAGACATAATAATCATCTTAATAATGTAACTAACTTCACATGATAGTTATTAGAGTGAATTAATGGCAAATATAAATTACACAGATGACATTTTGGGAAGTAGCACCTACTCAACAAACTGGCATTGATTTATCACAGTCCAGTACCATTATGGTTGTAAAACCAAAGGTAATGTATATAAGCAAAAGTGTCCCCAGCATAATAATTTATCAACTAGCCCTTTTATAGGATAGCCACCATCTTCTACAGACTAAGCTCTGATTTACTCAACCGTCCTCAGTTCAGGAAATAAGGCGCATTTGTCGGCTACATCTCCTGGACAAGCTGAGGTTCTCTGTAGAGATGAGCGAATCTTTCAAGATTCAGTAAGTTTCAGGTTTGCCAAATTTTTCCCAAAAATTGGTTCAGGCACAAGTGGCTAGCATGAGAAAATATTAGCATTCAGATAATAACTGACTGTATCATAAACCACTATGATGCAGTTGTTTGGGTCAGAGGAGCTGAAATCAGTCCAGGTGACATGGTCAACACACAGCTGTGTTTCCCGGACCAAACACAGTCATGTGAATCAGGTCTAATTCACCCACAAAAACTCAACCTTTACCAATCTATCATAAGCAAAGATCAATCAACCCTTTTTTTTCTACATATTTGCATTCCATTCCTTAGTTGGGTGCGGTCTACCTTCCCTGTTCCCTCCCAAGCTCCTATCTTTAAGCAACCTTTTATTTTCAAACTAAAATTAACTACACATGGGAAAGGCATTGTCAAAATATCGGTTTTCCCCCCTTATGAATTATGTTACCTCAGTTGCAGAGTTCTGGTCCCCAATTCTTTCTTCACAAAATGGCCATAAATGTATTGGACTATACTATGGAGATGCTCTCAGCAAATCTTTGACACATTCTCCCCTCCAAATGGTGCTAATTGCTGTGTTCATTCCATCTGTCTCTACCCTGCAGTTATTGGTACTGGTTCAGCTTCTGTAAATGAGGTCTTAGACTTGCTGAGAGGTCCTTTATAGAAAGTCTAAGACTGCAGTGGCCTCTTTGTAAAGAAGGGGTTGAAGACCAGAACTTTGAAACACAGGCACCAGCATTCCCAATTAGAGACTATGGGGTTCAATCATTATGACTGACATTTTAAACACTAGTCTAAATAACCCTGTGTGCTCCGGCCTCTACATAGCTTCTACATAACATCCACCGCCGGTCTAAATGTAAGCCAACTACTCTCACGAGTAGAGTAAAAATAGTGAGGGTAGTCTTATCATATAAATAAAAAAGAGAGAGTTACCTGTTTCAGCAGTGGAAGTTATTGAGGGGCTGGATCGCAGGGGAAGCGCTGTGGGTGCTATCTTATAAAGCATGTATGGGCTAATCCGAGTGCCAATCACGTGATCGGAGCATTACATTATGTTGGTGGCGCAAATGTGCGCTCCACAGCAGTGTCACATGACCCCGTAAGCTAGAAGATGCGTTCCAACTGCTCTAAATGTTGCAGGCAATGTGTCAGGGCAAAATTGATAGAAAGGGTATTAATAGAAAGGGTATTAATAGAAAGGCATATAAGGAGACTATTTGGTTTACTAATGTTAGAAACATCATGTGTAGAGAATATAAGGAAATTGAGCAACACATCATCAGCAAAAAAGATTACATATAAAGAAATTTCATAACAGATGAAAAACAAAAAAATGAACATTAAACAAAATGAATGGGAAAAATGAAGAATATGAAAAAATAAAACAATGGCAATAAAAGAAATAAAATTCATATTACCACCTGGTTAACTAAAATTCATAAGAGACTTGATAATCCCCCCGGGATGCCCAATAGTGGCCTCTAAGACTGGGTCTTTTCTCCTCTGGATATCTACATGGAGAAAATCCTCACATCTCTTAAGTCATTCAAATAATTTCTATTGGATATGACAGGCTTTCTCAATAAACTACGAGAACTTGACAGAGTACCCAATTGTATATTAATGACATTAGATGTGAATAGTCTATACACATCAATCATACACGAGAAGGGCATATGGGCAACAGCCAGATTACTACACAATCATTCCAACTTAAGCAAAATAAACCAAGAGTTCTGCCTCAAGTTACTTAACATCATATTGACATTTTTATTTTTATTTTTGGAGATACCTACTATGGTCATAAGAAGGGGACCGCTATGGGGTCTAATGTGGCCCATCCATATGCTAATGCATACATGATGGCATTCGAAAAAGATTATGTGTATACATACCCTCTATTTCGCCAATATGCCACCACATGGCTTTGCTTTATCGATGACATATTCTGCATATGTAGGAGCCCAATATTCACCATCCATAATTTTGTACAGGATTTGAATAAGATATACACCGAGTTAAGTTTCACTACCCATACCAGTCAAGAAGAAATTAGCTTCCTAGAGACTTGGATCTTTATAACAAGCCTACTGATCGTAACAGCCTCCTCCACTATAATATCTGTCATCCAAAGGCTGCAATGAAATCTTTACCTCGCTTACAATACACACGAGTAAACTGCATTGTTTCTAACAGTGAGACAAAAAAAGACAGATTAAACAACATGACCCAAAAATTTCTCGAAAGGGGTTATCCACAACCCCTTTCGGATACTACTTTACACGACTTAGGGAAAACAGCTCCGTCATAAAGGATTAATAAGAATAACAAAAACAGATTAGCTTGCGTCACTACCTATCATTGTCTAATACCTAAAATCCACCAAGCCTTGAGGAAAAATTGGTCATTACTTGCAAAGACCTATCCAAACATAGAGGAATTCCATCAACCTCCGCTGACATGCTATAAAAGACCATCTAATATTAGGGATAAACTGGTCAAGGCCAACATAGCGAGTTTTGTCAAATTGTCTACACAATCTTTGGAGCCAGCGACAGGGAACATTCCCCTGCTTAAGCTGTGCCCCATTGCTCAAGTGTCATCAAAGGCGAATATGTCATTTATCCATGAACAGGAAAATTCTTTCCCATTAATGGAATCTTCAAGTGTGATTCAAGCGGTGTGGTGTACTTGCTGAAATGCCCATGTGGTCTCGCATATGTTGGTGAGACCACACAACATATTAGAGACCGTGTGAGTAAACATAAATCCACCATCAGACTGAGACATACCATTTTACCAGTCCCACACCACTTTGTGGAGAAAAAAAACAAGTGTTGCAATTACGATTCCAGATATTGGAGCAGGCACATCCTACCAGAAAGGGTGAAAATGGGATACTTCTCTTAAAACAAAGAGAAGCCTACTGGATTCATAAACTTGGAACATTATCTCAAAATGGTCTTAAATGTGAATGCGACTTCTTTATCAATGCATGAACTTGTTAATATTACTCTTAATGTTTACAGATCTTAAAGATACTTTTGTTCCTTTACAGATCTGCTGAATTTATAATCGCATTTGGTGAGGATAAGGATCTTCTTCCCCTTCCCCCCCATTTTTCCCCCTTTCCTCTTCCCTCCCTTTTTCTTTCTTCCTTCCTTCCCATTCTTACATTACCCTTCCCCCTTAGTTAACCAGGTGCTAATATTGATTTTATTTCTATTATTGTCATTGTTTAATTTTTTCATATTCTACATTTTTCCCATTCATTTTGTTTAATGTTCATTTTTTTTTGTTTTTCATCTGTTATGAATTTTATTTATATGTAATCCTTTTGCTTATGATGTGTTGCTCAATTCCCTATATGCTCTACACCTGATGTTTCTAACATTATTAGACCAAATAGTCTCCTTATATGCCTTCTCCACTATTGGTGGTTTATAACCTAATCATTTAATTATGCCCTCACACATTGCCTGCCACATTTAGAGCAGTTCGAACGCATCTTCTAGCTTCCTGGGTCACGTGACGCTGCTGTGGAATGCACATTTGCGCCGCCAACGTCATGTGATGCTCCAATCATGTGATTGGCACTCGGATTAGCCCATACATGCTATATAAGATAGCACTCACAGCGCTCACCCTGCGATCCAGCACCTCAATAACATCCACTACTGAAACAGGTAACTCTCTTTTTTATTTATATGATGCCCTCACTATTTTTACGTTACTCATGCCCTCTATGCAGCACTGTGCTATAACTAGCCTCACATTTTCTTTTCTGTGGCAACTTCCACCCACAATCCTTCCCTCTATGAGAAACTCCCTACACAGGATTTACAAACATTAGGGACTATTCCCCCTACATCCCCTCTACATTATCACCATCATTATGACTTTGGTACATGGCTTTACTTTCGTGGTTTTTTTTGTATTTTATATTATGATTTACTTAATTCATGATACCTTTCCTCATTTTCTGGCTACATAAATATACTGAATGAACTTTATATGATTTTACCATAGATAAATTGACCGCTAAAGAAGGTCCGTGAGGACTGAAACGTCTGGTCATCATTAGTCATTACTAGTGTTGATCGAGCACCAAAGTGCTTGGGTGCTCGAGTAGAACACCTCGGGATGCTCGGGTGCTCTACCGAGCACCCAAGCACAATGGAAGTGAATAGGAGAACCCGAGCATTAATCCAGGCACCCCCTGCTCTGAGGGTATCTGGTTCACATGAAAAGGTCAGAAATTGATGAACACACAACTGAAATAGTTCGGGAACAGCATGTGGAGGATGTCTGGATGCATCTTGGATTCCAGGTCGCTGCTGGGAACGGTGTTGTCTGAGTAGTATGCCGCTTTTACAGACTGACAAAAATACGCACAAAATAGAAGATAAAATCTATTTTAGAGGAAAAATTGTTAGGAAAAATTATTTCCTGTAGATGTACTTGTATATAAAGTGCAAGTGCTGCCAAAAATTACAAGGAAGAGGCACTCTGATACAACCTGTATATCACATAAAGGAGGGCCTCGTTCACATTGTGATACAATTGTTCAGGTAGTGGGACTCCTACACTGATAAAGCCTATGCACTAAGTAAAAAGGCTGACACAAATTACAAGGAACCGGCACTCTAATACACCCTTTATTACACATAAAGGAGGGCATCGTACATACCCTTGAAAAATTATGATTGATGGCCTGCTGGTGACTCTTAAAAGCATTAGGAACAAGGGCCTGCTGGTGACCCTCTAAAACATTAGGGTCGAGGGCTTGCTGCTGATCTGACCATCTAAAACATTAGGGGTGAGGGTCTGCTGCTGAGCTGACCATCTAAAACATTAGGGACAAGGGCCTGCTGCTGATCTGAGCATGGAAAAAAAATATGGTTGAAGGCCTGCTGCTGAGCTGACCATGGAAAAAATTATGGTTGAGGGCCTGCTGCTGAGCTAACCATGGAAAAAATTATGGTTGAGGGCCTGCTGTTGAGCTAACCCTCTAAAACATTAGGAGCGAGGACAGCCTAATAAGCATGTTGATATGATGGAGAGAAGGATGAGAAAAGGAAGATTGAAGCATATACCCTGTTTTGCTGTGGAAAGGGTACATGGGAATACAGTGTATTCAATACACCTTAAAAGCCACATTTAACGTGCCTTTATGTTCAACCGCTTTCCTCTGGTGGAGCACAGAAGTTAGGGGCTATCCAGGCCTTGTTCATTTTGATAAGAGTCAACCGGTCAGCATTTTCAGATGACAGTCGGATGCGCTTATCAGTTATTATGCCCCCAGTAGCGCTAAATACCTGTTCTGACAAAACGCTGGCAGCAGGGCAGGCCAGCACCTCCAAGGCGTAGAGCGCCAGTTCGTGCCACATGTCCAGCTTGGATAGCCAATAGTTGTAAGGCACAGAGGGATCATTGAGGACTCTGAAACGGTCTGCTACATCCTCCTTCACCATCTTCCAAAACTTTTCTCTCCTTGTGACACTAGGCCGCACATCAAGGTGAGCAATTTTTCCACAAGGACCTTCTGGTATTGCACCATTTTGCTAATCCTCTCCACCATAGGAATGAGAGATGAGAAGTTCTCTTTGTAGCGGGGGTCAAGAATGGTGAACAACCAGTAATCGTTGTTGGCCAAAATGCGTATAATGCGAGGGTCACGGGAAAGGCAGCATAACATAAATTCCCATCCATGTGCGCCATAGTCCCAACAAACAAGATTTTGCTGTTCTGATCAGGAGGATGAATCTCATTCTCCTCATACTCTTTCTCCTCTTCTGTCCATCCACGCTGAACAGATGGAATAACCCTGCTGTGGGTACTACCCTCTGTAGCGGAGGCAACCGTCACCTGCACCTCCTCCTCATCATCATCATCCAATTGGCGCTGAGAAGACAAACTGAGGGTTGTCTGGCTATCACCCTGTGTACTGTCTTCCCCCATTTCATCCTCTTCCACATGCAAAGCATCCTCCTTCATTGTGTGCAGCAAGAGTTTCAGTAGACACAAAGTTGCGTAACACCTCACAGAGGTCAGACATCCATGCCCACTCAACGCTTCTGAAGAGCGGAAGCTGACTGTAAAGGTGACGACCATGTTGCAGCTGGTATTCCACTACTGCCCTCTGCTGCTCACAAAGCCTGGAGTTCAGTGAGCTGGCTATTGCAAGCGCTGTTGCATCGTTGCCAGACCGGTGGCATCTGTAGATGACTTTCGGAAATAGGCACACATGCGGCACACTTTCACCAGTAGCTCAGGCAAATTGGGGTAGGTTTTGAGAAACTGCTGAACCACTAAGCTGAACCACCAAGTTACGGCCATTATCAGACACAACCATTTCTGGTACTAGGTTGAGTGGCGAGAGCCACAGCTCAGTCTGGTCCATTATACCCTGCCACAGCTCTTCGGCGGTGTGCTGTTCGTCACCTAAACATATTAGTTTCAGCGTGGCCTGTTGCAGCTTCCCCACTGCAGTGCTACACTGCTTCTAGCTAATGACTGATGACTGACTAGTGCTGCAAGATGAGAATTCAGAGGTGGAAGTGGAGGAGGAGGTGGAGGAGAAGAAGGAGGGCTTACAGCCACTATTGTAGGTGGTGGTGGAAATCCTGATGAAAGTAGGGCCCGCAATCCTTGCCGTCAATAGCACCTGTGCCATCCCAGGGTACGACTCACTCCCGGCCTCCACAATGTTCACACAGTGTGCCATCGGGGAAATGTAGCATCCCTGGCCAAAAGCACTTGTTCATGTGTTAGTCGTTAGGCGGACCTTCCTAATAACTGTGTCCATCAGGTCACGGGTGATGTTACGGGACACATGCTGGTGTAAGGTGGGTATGGCACGCCATTTAGGCCTGTGGACACTGAGGCTTTCCGCAGCCTGATGGAGGCGGCTGGGGACTGAATAACAAGGGACCACCTCCACCATCAGGCTGCGGAAAGCCTCAGTGTCCTCAGTGTCCACAAGCCTAAATGGCAATATTTCCAGAGCCAGCAATTTGAAATGGAGCGCATTTAGTGCTACGGCCTGTGGGTGGGTGGCTGGGTATTTGTGCTTTTGTTCTAAGGCCTGGGGTATGGACATCTGTACGCTGCGCTGGGACACAGAAGTGGATGTGCTAGCTGATGGTGCTTGTGAAGGTCCAGGTGCAGGACAGGAGGCATCCGGGCCTGCATATTGGACAGGGGATTGGCCAGCATGTAACACAGGGGAAGAGGAGGTAGTGGTGTGACCCGCAGATACTGATTGTGGACCCAGGCGTTCGGCCCACCTTTTAGGGTGCTTTGATGCCATGTGGCGGCTCATGCTGGTGGTGGTGAGGTTGCTAGTGTTCACTCCCCTGCTCATCTTGGTATGTCAAAGGTTGCAAATAGCAATTTTTTTATTGTCCGCACTTTCCTCAAAAAAACGCCAGACTACGGAACGTCTACCATTTGGCAAGAGAGATTGCCACAAGGGGGTGCCTTGGGGAACAGTTGTGGGCCTGTTTGGTGTGGCCCGCCTTCTTCCTTTTGCCACCCCACTGTCTCTTCTAGTTTGTTGCGGTGCTGCAGATCCCTCCCCCTCTATACTGCTGTTCTCGCTCGGCTTGCCACCTTCCCAGGTTGAGTCACTGATTTCATCATCCACCATCTCCTCTTCCACTTCCTTGCTCTGGTCATCCTTCTGACTTGTTGACCTAACAACAACCTCACTTATTGACAACTGTGTCTCCTCATCATCATCAACCTCTTGAGACACTAATTGCCGTGTACTTATTGGCAACTGTGTCTCATCATCATGATCCACCTTTGTGAAACACTAATTGCAATTCCCCACCATCATCTTCTTGTGATTTTGGTTGCTCAAGAGTTTGGACATCGGTGCACACAATCTCCTCATGTCCCTCTTCAAGCGTGCTTGGCGTTAGGCCCAAATTAAAGGAATGGCGATGAAAAGAGCTCCTTGGAATATCCGAGTGTGGGATCACTTGTTTGGCAAGACTCTCCATGGTGGGAGGAAGGAGGATCAGGGTGAGGATTCTGTTGACCATACTCTTGGCTACTGGACTTTGTGGAAGACGGGATGGTGCTTAACTGACTGGAAGCATTATCTGCTGCAATCCAACCGACCATCTGGTTGCAATGGTCTGACTTCGAGAGTTCGCCCTGCAAACTGGGACATGAAGCTAGGTATCGTGGATGAGTGTGTTTCTTGTACTCTGGCAGCAGGCGCAGTTTCACCGTGCCCAGGGCCACGGCCTCTGGATGCACCATCAGCAGCACGGCCACTTCCCAGTCCCTTACTGCTTGCCTTCTGCATGTTAAATGGTATATATGCTTGCAAGTATGTCACATGTACAGTAGCACAGGTTTTGTAAGTGTATACACAAATAAATTAAACTGAATGTCACTGCTATTTAGGATGTGCAAACGTTATACAAGAGATATAGCGCAGGTAATGTCGCTGCTGTCAACAGCAGCTAATAAAAAATTACAGGGAATGTCACAGATATTTTTGGGATGTGCAAACGTTATACAGGAGATGTAGCGCAGTTAATGTAACTGTCTGAAGCGGACACCATCTACTGAAAAAGTACACTGGATGTCGCAGATATTTTTAGGCTGCGCACACGTTACACAGGAGATGTAGCGCAGATAATGTTGATGTCTGCAGTGGCCAAACAATTTAGCGCAGGTTGCGCTAAAAATATATATTGCTGCCAGACACAACAATAGTCCTTAAAAGGACTTTTGGATCTCTAACACCAACTCTGCCTAACCAAAAAATAAAATTAAATTCCCTACACTATCTGTCCCTTCTACAGCACAGCTCTCCCTGACTAAGACTGGCCAAACCACCCGATGTCGCGTTCTGGCCAGGAAATCACTGTAATGCCAGTAAGCAACATGGCTACAGCATTACAGTGAGTGGCAGTACTTACCTGTACAATTATTGGCTGCGTAGCATCCAACAAATGTGCGGGCAGGAGACTCGAGCATGGCGCTCGAGCACACGCGGTATTCGGCACACTGGCGTTCGGCTGAGCATGCTTGATCATCATTAGTCATTAACAAAAGAGTGGTTTCTATCATTACCTGCGAAGAATTATGTAACTGGATCATGAACTTTGTATTAATAAATTACCTATAAGTGCAAATGAACAATCTGAGTGCCACAATTTGATACTAAACACTTTTTTATACCTGGCTTGAGCAGGGTATAGTGGCAGATTGTGCTGCAAATAACCTTTGTACCACAATCTGCGACAGATATACACCAGAAAACTGGTATATAAATGACCCCTTATGTATTTGACATGTATTGTAACATTTTAGCTTTGGACTGGAGGGTTGCCTAAATTATTGTCTATAGCCACAATAGTTAGGTTCAGTAGTAAATTAGCCTCTGTGGTCTACATTCTCAGAAGTGATGTCCTTTAACAAATTCAGACAGGAGCAGAAAACATCACAATGGAAAATGCCATCATGCTACAAGGTATGTTGTGTCTGTTACACAAGTCACACGTTGTTTTCACAATGAACTCAGGTTTCAAGTGAATCTGGGTGCCTCAAGTATCAACCAGCTCCTGGAAGAACTGTAAAGACTTTAATGCACCAAAAGTTAGCAATGTTTTTTTGATCTACTAAGAATCTGCTATACTTTATCCTTCTCCTCATAAGCAGTATGGAAGCACAAATTACCTTTTCCAGTGAGTTCTCCACAGGAAGCCCTCACAATCAGCTACACAGAAGAAACGTTTCTAATAGCTTTTCCTACAACTTTAGATTCATAGAATATAATGACACCTTTATGTTTGTATCAATACTTTTAGAATAGTTCTCTCTAAATACCACACGATCTTAAATTACAAGGCAAAACATATAAAAAAGTTGACCCTATTGGAAGCATATGGGTGGGACCAGAGCTTATTTTGTGCAGTACAAAGAGATGTAGGAGATCTTCATTTCATTTTGTTAGCATTTATTTCAAAACTACACTATATGGCCAAAAGTATGTAGACATTGGTCATCACACTTATATGAGCTTGTTGGACTACTCAATTCAAATTTATGATTGTTAAAGTGAAGCCCTTTGCAGCTTCTACTAGATACTCCTCCCACAAGATTTTGAAATGTGCCTATTTTGCCAAAAGAACACAGCAGCCTTCCAATTTATTACAAAAGAGTTAGATAGAGTTTAGGTCATAGTGCTGTACAGGCCAGTCATATTCTTCTAAGCAAATTTTGCAAACCATGTATTCATGGACCCAGCTGTATGTAATGGTCACAGTTATGTTAGACCAGGAAAGAGCCAGACTGTTGTCACAAAGTTGGAAGCAGGCAATTGTTTAAAGAGTCCTTGAAGGCTGTAGGTCCTTTGTTGAGAGTTTGCATGGTCTACCAATTTGTTGCTGAGGTGTTGTTACTCTTAGATACTTCTACTTCACAATAATAGTGTTTACACAAACTCTCTAGTGGCAAAGGTGGAATTCTAGGAGAATGCAACATTTAAAAACGCTGAGCTGTTCAGTACAACCCAAATAAACTAGATATTTATAACACTTATTTATTACTATATTTGGGTTGGGTTTCCATATTCAGTTTTTTCATGCAGTTTTAAAGGAGCAGCTTTGACCTAAAAACTTCATCAAAAACCTGAATGTGGAAACCCAGCCTTATTAAGGCCTCTTTCACACGACCGTTTTTTTTTTCCGTTTTGCGGGCCGTTTTTTGCGGTCCGTATACGGTCCGTATACGGAACCATTCATTTCAATGGTTCCGCAAAAAAAACGGAATGTACTCCGTGTGCATTCCGTTTCTGTATTTCCGTTTTTCCGTTCCGTTTAAAGATAGAACATGTCCTATATTTGGCCGCAAATCACCTTCCGTGGCTCCATTAAAGTCTATGGGTCCGCAAAAAAACGGAATGCATACGGAAATGCATCCGTATGTCTTCCGTATCCGTTCCGTTTTTTGCGGAACCATCTATTGAAAATGTTATGCCCAGCCCAATTTTTTATATGAAATTACTGTATACTGTATTTGCCATACGGAAAAACGGAACGGAACAACGGAACGGAAACGGAACCACAACGGAAGCAAAAAACGGAACAACGGATCCGTGAAAAACGGACCGCAAAACACTGAAATGGACATACTGTCGTGTGAAAGAGGCCTTATACACGTACAGCATATCAGTGGCAATGTTACTTGCACACATATCACCTATGTGAATTTAACCAATTGACCATATTTAGTTAAAATTAGATTCGGCTGACTGGCCACAACCAGGCTTGATTGCAGCAAGCAATCTTTTATCAAAACTTAATTAAATAATGATCTTCACCATAATACTGGGACAGATTCATAGCTACCATAAAGACAGATCATTAATATTTTCTGAATATTAAAACTCATGAATGTTGCTTGCGACTCTCATGAGCCTTAAGGATCAGCTGACCTTGACATAAAAGTTACTATATAAAAATGCATAAAACACAAAACCAATACAACTGTATACACAATAAATAAATAGACACAAATAAACTCAGTAGGATGCACATACCAATGTACTGCATACACATTTATACGATTGCCATCCGTATAGCTGATTCGTTATTTTGTGTTGTGCTTTAGCTGCTATTCTCTTTGTACCATCTCACATGGGTGCTATGGCCTGTCTCCCAATGGACAGAAACAGCATTGTAATGCATCCTGCACTGCCAATTATGCTTCATAAAATATTCAGAGATCTGTGTAGCACTTAGTTTGTGTGCAGAAGTGTATTTTAAAGAACACCATAAAAATAGCTGTCAACCCATAAGCCTGGATAGTCTTACACTTTCCCCTATGGTGCTCTGTAGCATCTAAGCCATCTTTTGAACCTTTGCAGAACAACAGCTCCACTGCTCAGACGATAATGAAATCTTTCTCCGGAAAGGTACAGATTAATTTTCTGGTAATGAAGATAGCAGGTGCAAATTTTTACTGCTTGCATCTTCCATATTAGAGGGTTTAGAAGAATATTCCCTATTAAAGTGCAAGAACACGAGAAGTATTCTACATAATCTGCACAATATACAGATCTGCCTGCATTGCAGGTTTAGTGATAACGCCATAACTGACTACATTACCAACAGGCAATTTACAGAATCCCTAGAAATGAATTAAATTTTAAAGATATATTCAATCCATCATCATGTATCAATTAGCAATGGGTGCATCCTATTGGTTGGACGCTTATTGATCTAACATTAATCACCTACAGTATATCATGTATAGGTGATAAATGTTGATGGCTGTAGTGCTCCTATAAATAGGTTTGACATTTCAATGTTAGATCTCACAATATAAAAAAACTGTCTTTTATTAAAATGTTGCTATGTTTTCTAATTACTGTTACATACTTGCAGTGGTTCCCCCTGGTGTTCTTTTGATTCCCTTCCTGTTTGTCCATCTTTTGTATCCAAAGCCAGTGGGTGTGCATACCCAGTAGATCAGTTACACAAGAATAATTGCCAACATATCCCAGGAAATTTAAGCCTTGCGCCAAGACCACTCCAAAAGAGACAGGGAATTACCCATTATGGAGTAAATTTGACTGTTCACAACTATATAGACCCTCTTGAACACAGATAGCAGAGGGACTCCTACTATTGTTCAGGCTAGTGAATAAAAAACTATGCACTAGAAGCGACACCTTTTCACCAGCACTGTACACATTAGTTGGATGTTCTGACGGTTCACACCAGCTGGCACTAAAACAAGTATCTATCAGTAATATCTAGACACAAAAGAAGTTTTTTTTTTAGATTATTCCTATTAAAAAAATGTTGTATTGCCTGATCTAACTGATAAATGTAATAATCATCAGACAACCCCTTTCAAGTAATTTCCCCCAAAACATACTTATACAACATACTTTGACCACATACTGTGACAAGTCTCCATGATTCCACAATTCAGTCATTATTCTGACCTAAACCAAAATCTTGAGTAATCTTGGGCAGATTGGTTGTTGGGGCCATTCTGCCTGACACCCTCTTGTGAAGAACTGTTATAAGTCACAAGGCAATGTTAGACAATTAAAATGTTATGCAAACAATTCCAAGGAGTCTGCAGTAAAGGAATTGGGTTTTATGCAGTTTTCTTGTACCAATCTAAACCTACATATTAGTATTGTCTTCACCTTTCAATTTACTGATTATATGCTGTAAATATTAACCTAATGCATAATGGTCCATACCACTGTTATCCTGTCATGCTGCAGTGCTGATATATAACTGAGAGTAAGATACTTAACCTGCATGAAGGATCTCATATATTCATATCAGTCCATTGCTCTTCTCCTTTTGGAGACCCCTAGTAGACATAAGGAGTCTTACAGCCAATATTGCCTGGGAAAATGTATGTAAAATTGTTCAAATTCAGAAGAAGGAAATTGCCTTTGTAAAGCAATCTATAGGTAGTTACCATGTAAGTTCAAGGGCCTTGAAACAAGACTAGAGATTTTAGCAACATAACATTCTTCTCCAAAATAAATGGGCATCTCTTCTTCTGGTGTACTCACAATAATTTGGATGAATCTCAGCAGGTCTGCATGCGCCAACCTGAAATGTTCACCAGCTAGGAGTTGGCAATCATTCCAGGTGCAACTTGTGCCATAAATCATCTTAAATCTATCTGGCCATATAGCTCCAAGCATTTTCCACCCAAACCCCATCCACTTACTTTTTTTTTTATATAAATATATCTTTATTGTTTTTTTTTTCCAAATATAAACAAAATAAAACAGATAGCTAATCACAAAAATACACACATGTATCGAATCATTTAAAACAGTATATCGCTTCCATACCAGAGAGCATGCATATGTAGAAGCACATCTATAATAGAATAACTCAATTTTTGCGTCAATTCTCTGGCATGAATGTCAAAACCCAGAAAAAAACCATCCCCCCCCCTCATCATCCCCCCACCCGTCCCGTCTGGCATTGGTGCGGCCACCACGTGGGGCGGCGAGGTCTCCCTACTCCTTTCTGGGGTATTTCTCCGAGCATTTTATCAATTCCATCTAGTGTGGACAGTGCCGATGGAGTTTATTATATAAGAATGCAAGTAGTTTATTAAATTATGGTGAAGTACTAGTCACAGTAGTAGATGGTCAATAGGTTCCAATCAGAGTGTTTCCTCCCGCCATTTCCCCTCTGTATACGCCCATTCATATGGCATTTCTCACCCCACGTCGTTTGATATCCTCGAAGTGTGTTATTCTGGTCATTAAGCTTTGCCATTCATTTATTATAGGAGGTCTATCTTTCACCCACTGTCTCAGAATTATCACCTTGGCCAAAAGAAGTCCCTTCAACCAGTACGCCTGTTCTTTTTTGGTGGTACTATTTTTGTACTCGGAGGGAAAGAGTCCAAGCACAGCTACTTGGATAGTAAAAGGGGGGTTATTCCTACAGTTTACCGCCATGGTCTGGAATATATTGCCCCAAAAGGTCCTAATGGCAGGGCAGTCCCACAGCATGTGTACAAACCCTGCGGCTGCAAAGGAGCATTTCAGGCAGCTAAACTCCTGACCCTTATTACTGTACATTTTGGATAAGAGACTCGGGGTAACGTATAGGCGATGTATTATTTTGAATTGTATCAATCGGTGTTGTCGTGAAAGGGAAGCCTTCTTAATATTTTGGTATATTTCCCGCCACTGTAGGGGGTTACAATCCCCAATGTCCGTCTTCCATTTATCTACACTTTTAAATTTAGTGATGGAGCTTAATTCCTCAATAAATCTCCTATATATTAGTGAAATCTTAACTTTATTACCTACGATGTTGTAACAAAATAATAGAAACCCCTGCGTGAAACTTGTCAAAGGTGTTTTTTTAAGTGTGCTTACTAATGCGTGTTGTAATTGGCAGTATCTATAGTGCTCTAATGCAGTTATTGGTGTCCGTTGTGTCAATTCTCCTATTGATTTAATTTTCCCTTTCGTGTATATATGTGAAATTAATGTGATACCTCTACGAGTCCAATATTCATTTTCGTTAAGTGTCCCGAATTCTATTAACACGGGGTTATCCCATAACGGGGAAAAGTCCAGAATTTGGGGGGCCTGAATAAGTGCCTTAATTTTATTCCAGGATTTCTGTAGCGCGGCCCCAATGGGGCAGCAGTAGTCTGCGCGCTGAAACAGCCCAGTTTCGAGTGTACTAAAAATATTGTTTGCATGCTGTTGGCGTTGACCTAGGATATGGGATAGTAGTGCTCCGTCCCCAGTATTAACACACCATTGTAGCTGTGCACACAGGTAGTAAATTTGGAAGTGGGGTAAGCCTAGGCCACCATTACTTGGCAGCATTCGCAAATATTGTAATTTAATGCGGACCCTCTTTCTGCCCCATATCAGGTCATTTATCAAGCGGTCAATCAAATTGAAAACACTGTCCTCAATCCAAGCTGGACAGGAACTAACCGTGTACAGTATCCAAGGCAACAGAATCATTTTAATTAGCGCAATCCTGTTAATCTGCGAAAGCGGAAGTTTCTGCCATACCCTTATTTTTTTTTTTATCTTCACAACTAAAGGGGTAATGTTTAGCTTATTATAATCCATAATGGTATTACTGATTTTTATCCCAAGGTAATCTAAATGGTCTGTAGGGGCAATGATTCTGATCCTAAGATCATTCAGGGGCGGCATCCGGTTCAGGGGAAAGAGTACAGACTTTGTCCAGTTTATCTCATATCCGGCAATTCTGCCGAATTCCTCTGTTATCCGCATAACATCGGGAACGCTTCTCCATCCGTCATTCAGGTAGAGTAAGACGTCATCTGCGTATAGACAGATCTTCTCATCTGTCCCTCTCCCCCCGAAACCCACTATACCGGTTTCAGCCCGTATTCTGCAGGCGAGGGGTTCCATGAAAATTGAGAAGAGAAGTGGAGAGAGGGGGCATCCCTGACGTGTCCCCCGCTTTAGGGAAACGGCAGGGGTAAGCACCCCATTAACCTTGATTCTGGCTGTTGCTTCACTGTATAGCAATTTAACCCATCCAATAAATTCCTGGCCCAGATTCATCCTATGCATAACGCACCAGAGGAAGGGCCACTCCACCCGATCGAACGCCTTAGCGGCATCCAATGCCAGGATGGAGCGGTCCTCCCCCCCCCCAATCTGAATATTCAGGATGGTCCGGCGTATGTTGGACTGTATCTGTCGCCCGGGGATGAACCCGGTCTGATCTACATGGACCAGGCGGGTTATTACTTTTTTTAGCCTATTGGAGAGAACTTTTGCAACTATTTTATAGTCTGCGTTAAGCAACGATATAGGGCGGTAATCCTCCACTTTATTGCCCATTTTCTCTTTCTTAAGGATCAGTGTGACCGTTGCTTCAGTCAGAGAGGGGGGCAGCCTTCCACATTTGCTAGATTCATTTAGGACCTGTAACAGTCCAGGCAGAAGTATCTCCGCATGGCACTTGTATATGCCAAATGGGAGCCCGTCCGATCCAGGCACCGAGGAACCCCGGGTCTCATGCAAGGCCACCTGTAGCTCCTCCAAAGAGATGGGGGCGCTCAAGGGGGCAGAGTCCGAGTCCGACAGCACCGGGATCCTAACCTGTTCTAAATAGTCATCTATTTCAGTCACTGAATCTGTCACGCTAGATCGATATAAACTGTCAAAGTACTTAACAAACTCTCTCTCCATCTCCACTCCTCCTTCCAATCTACGCCCGTCACCCGTCAGTATTTGTCTAATTCTTTGGGGGGGCTTTTGGTTCGCTATAATGGAAACCAGTAGTTTACTCGGGGTACCTCCCTCACAAAAATCTTTATAGCCCCTAAAGAATAATTGATTCTGCGCTTTTTTCCTCATGAATATGGTGTAGTGATCTTTAGTGGATTTTAACTTAGTGCGCGTATTCGCATCATTCCGTACACGGATACAACCCTCCAGATATGAAATATCTGCCTCCAATTTTTTTTGCTCAGCAAAAAATTCATTTTTTTTCTTTTTTATTCTGGAGAAGTAGAGCCCGCGTATAAATGCCTTCATGGCGTCCCAAACAAAGTGGACATGTGCTGTGCCATTATTCTCTTGCCAAAATTGCGCAAGTTCTCTATCTATCCCTGCAGAGTCATTTAGTATAGTTAACCAATGTTCATTCAATCTAAACGGTCTGCTAATCCCAGCTTGTTGTCCGGTCTTGATCACTAGTAAGATCGGTGAGTGGTCGGATATGCCGTGGACCTCATATGTCATTTTTAAAACGGAATCAAGCATCTGCTCATTAGCCAAGGCCATATCAATCCTGGACATGGCACTATACGCTTTACTAAAGCAAGAGAACACCTGTTTGTTACCATAGAGCCATCGCCAAACATCTATTAATCCTATCTCCTCACAGAACCCGCGAAGTAGGGCGTGTTTTCCCTGCGCACTATTCCGAGCAGCTGAGATTCTATCCAGCGCCGGATCAAGTACGCAGTTAAAATCACCACATATTAATATCGGCGATCGCTCTATGTTATGCATAAAGAGCACCAGCTGTTTTAGGACTGTCATTGTAAACGGAGGCGGGATGTACAGGAAAGCAAGAACGCACTTTCTGCCGTTCCATTGAGCATAGAGGAAGATATATCTCCCGTCTATATCAATCAGCTGGTCCAGCAGAACAAAGTCAATGCTTTGATGTACATACACACTGATCCCTCGGGAGTATGTCGAGAAGCCGGAATGAAACTGATGCGCCGCCCATCTTTTTATTAGATATCCGGGGATATTGGGTGTCGCGTGCGTTTCTAATAGGGCAACTATTGCAGGGAGGTGTCGAATAATCAGATCAAAAACCACAACCCGTTTTATTCTATCGGCCAGTCCACGCACATTCCATATCATAACTCTATTATTAGTCATGTTATGAGTTATAAAGGAGGCGTCCATCGCCCCCCAGGGGCAACCGCACCCATGCCAGAGTCCTCCCCCGCCCACTGCCCACCCACCCCATTTGACCCCCACCCCTCATCCCCCTAACTGGTTCACTGATGCCAAGCATCATTGTAAACCTCTTACATATTCGCCCATCCGTCCATGGGCCGCCCCCTCTGTTCCCACACCCCCTTCATTGGGCAGGTCTCCTGCCACCAAGACCCGACATCTAAACCCTGACAGAATCTAACCATTCTAAAGTTTCTCTAGGTGAATGGAAAAACATTACAGTATCTCTGTACACCACTCTTAGCTTGGCAGGGTATAACATAGAGTATTTGATATTTCCATCCCGTAATCTTGTCTTGATATCAAAATACTCCCTACGTTTGCTTTGAGTATCCTTAGAGAAGTCGGGGTATATCTGTATCTGGTGTCCGTCGAGGGTAGTCTCACCTAAGTCCCTCTTGCGTCGAAGCACCCAATCTCTGTCACTGGAGGATAGTATCCTAATTAAGAGGGCACGAGGGGGGCCACCCGGCGGAGTCTTTTTTGTAGGAATTCTATGTGCTCTCTCCACACATAGTGCAGGAGTATCTCCGTCTAGTCCTAGCATTTCAGTCAGCCATTTTTGTATGTACGCCGCAGGGTTCCCCCCCTCTACCCCCTCAGGGAGGCCCACTATTCTAAGATTATTGCGGCGTGCTCTATCCTCCATATCGGTTAGTCTTGCATTAATCCGTTTATTTTCTTTGTCCAGTTCTTCTATTTTTTTTGTCATCTGTCGCTGTTCTATTTGAACCTTAGATAACCCAGTGTGTACAATTGATATATCGGCCCTAATTTTATTCATATCTTCTCTAATAAGAGTAAGCTCAGTCTGCAGTGTCTGTACGGTGGTGGAGACATCTAAAACTGACTTTTTTTGGTTTTATGCAGTTTTCTTGTACCAATCTAAACCTACATATTAGTATTGTCTTCACCTTTCAATTTACTGATTATATGCTGTAAATATTAACCTAATGCATAATGGTCCATACCACTGTTATCCTGTCATGCTGCAGTGCTGATATATAACTGAGAGTAAGATACTTAACCTGCATGAAGGATCTCATATATTCATATCAGTCCATTGCTCTTCTCCTTTTGGAGACCCCTAGTAGACATAAGGAGTCTTACAGCCAATATTGCCTGGGAAAATGTATGTAAAATTGTTCAAATTCAGAAGAAGGAAATTGCCTTTGTAAAGCAATCTATAGGTAGTTACCATGTAAGTTCAAGGGCCTTGAAACAAGACTAGAGATTTTAGCAACATAACATTCTTCTCCAAAATAAATGGGCATCTCTTCTTCTGGTGTACTCACAATAATTTGGATGAATCTCAGCAGGTCTGCATGCGCCAACCTGAAATGTTCACCAGCTAGGAGTTGGCAATCATTCCAGGTGCAACTTGTGCCATAAATCATCTTAAATCTATCTGGCCATATAGCTCCAAGCATTTTCCACCCAAACCCCATCCACTTACTTTAACAAAAGTGGTAAGAGCTTACCCAGGACATAGTATGAGCACCACACGCAGAAATACATGCACTTACATACCTTGGCATGCCATCAATGAGGTCATTGATTGCCTGGGGAATGTTTTGCTATGCTGAATGCACATTGGCTTCCACACACCAGAATACAGCCTCATCTTTGTGGGTAAGAATTGATTCTTATCTAATTTAATGGATCAGTATATTGGGATCCACTCTCCCTTTTTTATCTGATCTGTATTTTCATTTTGACCTAGCAGGATGAGGCTGTTTTGGGTCTGTGCGGTTATCAGCACAGCCCACCAAATTTACTGTAGCCTCAGAAACTGGGATCATAATTAGTTGGTCCCCTTATGAGTTGGACTAATGTCTAACGAAACACGTTGGGACGTTAACTAGGGACTTAAGGTAATACTTCAATTGGCAACAGGGCCCTCCACCACAGTGTGACAAAGCTGGGCAGTCTCCATTGCTGTGCAGGGACAAGGAAGGCCTGTTAGGTGTCCATGGGCATCTGTGGGCTTCTACTGAGGCTATTCTGGCCTCCACCTTAGGGTATATCCATTGTAGGGTCAGACTTGTTGTAAGAGACCCAGTACTAGTCTCCCCATTATCCCTAGCTCTTGGCTACCAATGGCACAGCGTGTGGTGTTTATCTGTTGCATCTAGGGATTTATCTTGTAATTAGATTAAAAGTTACGTTTTAAGGTATCCATTTACAGTTGTATATTTTGTGTGATTTTATGGTTATCATTTTTTCTATCTGGCAATGACCAATGCATAGTTTGGCTGTGTTTGTAAGCTGAATGCACATTGGCACACAAATCTAAATACATTGCTAGCAGCTGCCTTTGAAATTGCTGATTGTGCTTGATGGGAGACAAGACTGATGATGCTGCTGGTCATGGTAGCACATCTAGGCTATGCACGCTGCTCATACTAGCACTAGCAACATGTGGTCTGGTGCTGTCCTGTTAAACAACGGCTTCTGGAACACTTTGGAGAAATTACTGTACCACTGGTTCTATGACCAAATCAATGCAACGGTGAGCTGTTAGTGTGCCTGAAATAAAGACTGGAGGGGTCCAGCTACTGTACATTATTCCACCCCACACAATAATCTTGGGGATAGGACCAATGTGACATTCCCTTGTGAAGGTCTCTTCACGGCGTTACGCATATGGTTTCCCGAACAATCTCAAGCGATCACTGCATCTGAGACAAAAGTGGAACTCATCACTGAAGAGGATAGATTTCCATTCCAGCCTCCATTGCCATATTGTGGTGCACCATGATTGCCTGTGGGAGTGGTGGCATGAGGTCAATGGTTCATGTGTGGTTGGTCTCAGTTCAAGGACTCTGTCCCTCTCGGTTTGCGACAAGTAGTAATAACTGGCAGGTCGACCAACAGGATGCACTGCACAATCATCCCACATGAGCTGATCTAATTTTGTTAGGTTTTATGTCTCTAAAATACTTGGTGCCCTGAAATTTGGTCATCTGCAGATCTTTGCAACACAAGCTACTATGCATATCCTTACGGCTCGTCCTTGGTGTTGCAATTTCAATGTTATTGAGTGTATTGTGACTTTTCTATGCCAGAAACTATTATAAAACTTCAATAATTTTTTTTATTTTTATTTTGCTGTCAAATTTCACACATCTTGTTAGGAGACAAGATAATGGTTTCAACATACATTTTCATAGATTATGGTAAACTACTGGAACTTGGGCACACTACAAACTGAAGATGAATTCCAAAATATAAAAATCACAGTAACAGCATCATGCTTAACATCTGATTTACCAATAGCTGTCAGTGTTACAATCCAGTCAAATACCAGAACATTGTTTGATGCTTAAAGCCCAATAAATTTAATCTTCTTCTTCTACACTGACCAAAAATATAAATGCAACACTTTCGGTTTTGCTCCCATTTTGCATGAGCTGAACTCAAAGATCAAACAAAATTTCTACATACACAAAAGACTCAGTACTCTACAATTATTGTTTGCAAATCTGTCTAAATCTGTGTTAGTAAGCACTTCTCCTTTGTTGAGAAAATCCATCCCACCTCACAGGTGTGGCATATCAAGGTGCTGATTAGACAGGTTGAATCAATATTCAACCTGGTGTGCCTTCGACTGCCCACAATAAAAGGCCACAGAATCACACAGCACAATGCCACAGATGTCGCAACATTTGAGGAAGCATGCAATTGGCATGCTGACTGCAGAATGTCTACCAGAGCTGTTGCCCGTGCAATGAATGTTCATTTCTCTACCATAAGCCATCTCCAAATGCGTTTCATAGAATTTGTCAGTACATCCAACCGGCCTCACAACCACAGACCACGTGTAACCACACCAGCCCAGGACCTCCACATCCAGCATGTTCACCTCCATGATCGTCTGAGACCAGCCACACGGACTGCTGCAGCAACAATCGGTTTGCATAACCAAAGAATTTCTGCACAAACTGTTAGAAACCGTCTCAGGGAAGCTCGTCTGCATGCTCGTCGTCCTCATTGGGGTCTGAACCTGACTGCAGTTCGTCGTCCTTAACGACTTGAGTGGGCAAATGCCTACATTCGATGGCATCTGGCACGTTGGAGAGGCATTCTGTTCTGTTCACGGATGAGTCACAGTTTTCACTGTTCAAGGCATATGACAGACAGAGTGTGTGGCGTCGTGTGGATGAGCGGTTTGTTGATGTCAATGTTGTGGATTATTTTTTCATAGTAATGGGTCTTTTGTGTATGTAGAAAATGTTTCAGATCTTAGAGTTCAGCTCATGCAAAATGGGAGCAAAACCAAAAGTGTATATAGTCTGTACCGAGTATGCCTTGTTATATTTAGGTTAAGATTTAACTTTTATTTATATCAATAAAATAAATGAAACTGTGGAGTAAAGTGAACTCCTGTGCTATTTTGGGAAGGAGAATAGGGTCTAGATAGATAAGAATAGGCCTACTAACGTTCCTGTAGGGGGCGTATTGTGTATATTGAGGATGAGCCTGATCAGACCAGTAATTCTCCCTATTTACTAACCCTACTTGACCTAGTCTAGTTAGTGAAAGTGCCTCAATGGCTGTAGTCGGGGCACTCGTCCTTAAAAGAACAAGCCCCAGCCCCAGGAACCTCGGGCCTATACTGTGTGTCCCTATACTCTTACCTCTCTAGTAGAAATATTCTGTGTCATCCTCCGACGCGTTTCGCCAGGGAGGAACTTGGCTCTTCAGGGAAAAAAGGATGTTCAGGCGCCAGGAGCAGTGGCTGTGCGCCTGTTTCGATCATGTGGCAGTGGCAATCTTCTAGTGCTATTGCGTCTCTTTTTACGTGCGTCCCGTTGCACCCATATTCAAATTGACCAATCGGTCAGACTGTGGCCTGCGCACTCATTGCTCCCTCCCCCCTTGGTTACCTGTCAGATCTAAGCGGAGATATGCTCAGCCAGGTGCCGCCATCTCAATGGGACGGTCTCGCTGCGCTCCGCTGCTAGCCGGAAGTGACGTGGTACTGGGGCGTGGCTAGTTGTCATGGGGATCTCACACCGTGTCCCCGGCCAGCTCTATGTACAGCAAGATTCTGAAAGTGTTGCATTTACATTTTTGGTCAGTGTATAATCCAGCATTGGCTCCCATGCTCAAAACTCCAGTTGTTGCACCCTAACAAGGAACCCTAAATTACAAATGTCTTAAACAGTTATTGATGTGCTTAAAGAAATTAAAGGGACTTTTTAATGATAGCCTATGACATCAGTGTGTAACTAGTGGGTAACTTACCCTAGGTAACTCCACAAAGCAGCAGACTATAGGGGTGGCAGTGCCTGCTAGAGCACTATTTTACCTCACCTTTACCTTAAAGGGTTTATACACTATAAATTAATTTACATTAAAGGGATTGGCCACTTTCTGGTTATGTTAAACAATATGTTTGCAAAATGGCTATATGACAAAATAATATAGCCTTTGTTGAAATTCTGCATCATCCATATTTCATAAGATGTGCCCACTTGTTTGCCAAGTCTTTTGTGCTGTCCACATGGAAGTCCTGGCCATAAAATAGCTGCTGATGGAGGGTCATGTGACCAGGCAAATTATTATTATTTTTATATTTAAAGCACCGTTAATTCCATGGGCTGTATAGAGATGAGCGAAGTTGCCCAAAAATTTATTGGGCTGCTCCAAAAGTCACAAAGAAATGTGATTCATTATCAATTACTTCATCACGAATCATATTTCATTGTGTGTGGCGAGTGCAGTGACGGGGAATGGCAATCGCGCCGCCCCCTGTCATCGAACCCCTCAGATGCCACATTCAACACTAATCATGGCATTTAACAGTCATATTGAGACCTTTCAGGGGTTTAAAACAAAAAAATACATACTCCCCTCATTCTTATGCTTGCAGAGAGGCCATCACAGGGTTCTTGATTGAAGAAAATTTGAAAAACCTAGCACACTGTTGTGTGACGCCATCACGCTAGCTGGGCACGGTGAAGTTATTAATGATGCCATATGTTCAACTTATGCTGTTTTCACACTCAAACTCCTGAACATTTCCGGATTATCAGATCCAGAGATTTACTGGAGTTGGCCTTTCACACACGTAGCTATCACCCTGAAGATGTTCCATGCTGGGTGTGTTCTCACCACAGAAGAAATGTTTCAGGTCCCTAGGCAAGGACGGGAACTTTCGGCATGGCCCATTGTGATTTTCTGAAACATTTACTGCTGTTTTCACACATGCGCTCACTCGGACATAACCCAGAGTTATGGTACTTTCACGCTAGCGTTAAAGTTTTCTGGTATTGAGTTCCATCACAGGGCTCAATACCGGTAAAAAAACGCTTCAGTTTTATTCTAAAAGCATTCCATTCAGTAAGCATCAGGATGTCTTCAGTTCAGTCCCTCTTACGGTATTTGGCAGGAGAAAATACTGCAGCATGCTGAGTTTTTTTCTCCGGACAAAATTCCGGAACACTTGCATTGAAATGTACTAATGCCGTATCCGGAACCAAGTGCTCTGGAAAAGAAAAAGGAAAGGAAAGAAAACCAAACAAGAACAAACAATACAATTTGTAAGTTTGATCCAGTGGTGAAAGATGGCTCAATTATATTCTAGCTTAAAGTATGTCATGTTGATGGCATGATTTTGTTCTTCAGTATATTCCAGTGTCTAACCAATTAAAGATGTAAGAACATGCCAGCTTGTGCATTTTAACAATTTACACCCTACCAAAAACATTTTTTGTGCTGAGATATACTCATTACTGTATCGTTATAGTAGTCCTTAAGGTTGAGTGTCCTCACCCTTCAGTCCGTTTGTCTTCTGTACTCTGCATTGTTAAAAACCATATGTAGTTTATTCTCCTCTTTACTGCAGCCTCAACAATGAGTGTTGACTGATTTGAACTTTGGAATATAGATCCAAAGTCTATTCATTCTAACACTTCGTTTTAATGCTGTCTGAGACCTGTCTCTGTACAGCAATAAAATGTATTGCCTCCTTTATCTATATCTTTAAAAACATTTTAAATTCAAAGTCAGGTTTGGTACCAAGCTACTGTATCTGCCGGTCCCAAACCCAACTTCGGTTCCTAATTTGAAATGTTTGTAAAGATGTAGAACTGAATACTGAATTCATTCACCAAAGTCTTGCGCAATTTTGGGTAAAATAATTTTTTACTCAACTTAGGCAATAGATTTTTATGCTGTACGGAGACAGGTTTCCGCACAGCATTAAAACGAAGTGTTATAACAAATCGACTTTGGACCTTTGATCGAAGCTCAATTTGCTCAACACTATCAGCAATCACAGAGGGATCCCTGTTGGTGGGCAGACTATGCAATGATTGTTAGTGTCTTCTCTGCTTGTCAGAGCAGTAAGGGAGCAGGCACAGTAGAATGGCACCTGTACCGTAATTTCTATCTTCTCTGCTATTGATAAAAGTGAAGTGTGCATATCTTTAGCTAAAGCATGGGGAAAGACAGAGGATTGAACAACTGAAGCTATGCTACCCACAATCCCTCTATAGAGCTGTGCGGCTGATGGGTTGATAAGATAGAGACACATTCACTGAAAGGTACCATTTCACTTAAAGGGGTTCTGCACTTTGTTTTAACTGATGATCTATCCTCTGGATAGATCATCAGCTTCTGATCGGCGGGGGTCCAACACCCGGGACCCCCGCCGATCAGCTGTTTGAGAAGGCCTTCTCACTGTTTACCGCCGGGCTGGCGGCCCACTGACGTCACGACTAGTATCAACTAGCGTGGGCGGGGCTAAGCTCTGTTCACTTGAATGGAGCTTAGCCGCGCCCACGCTAGTTGATACTAGTCGTCACGTCAGTGGGCCGGCGGCCCGACGGTAAACAGTGAGAAGGCCGCGGCGCTGCTGGAGCGCCGCTGCCTTCTCAAACAGCTGATCGGCGGGGGTCCCAGGTGTTGGACCCCTGATGATCAGAAGCTGATGATCTATCCAGAGGATAGATCATCAGTTAAATGAAAGTGCAGAACCCCTTTAAAGACAATTTGTGTCAGAGGTTACAGAAATGAATTAATTGGATTAACCATATTAATAAAGTGTGAGCTACAATGCCATGAACAGCCACATGCATAGAGAGGCCATTCTATATGGACTTGCAAAGTTTTTATAAAATAATTAAAAACACAAAAAACCCTAGCAGTAATTTATCGACTCCTCTAGACTAAAACTGTGGCTAGAACTGTGCCCACCAGAGGGTCCACCAATAATTGCTTGCAATTTCTTATATTAGCGTCATTGAATATTTCAGACAATTGCGTATATAGTTACGTACTTGTGACTAAAGTTAGTTTTAACATCTTAATATACAGCCTAGTTCTCACAAAATGCTCACATTGCCAAATAAAATACAGAGCAGGTAGAAATCTCTTACTTCAGAGGCTTATTTTACTAAGCACCATATTAAAGTGCCTCTCTTTGTGTGTGCAGCACTGAGTTATTGTAAATGACCAAATAAACATATAATTTCACTCGCTTCTATAAATGGTACACCAAATTGCACAGAATCTCTCGCTTTCACCATGCCCATTAGAGTCAATACAACTGTGCAAGGCAGAATCATTTAAACGGCTGTAGACTAAATTTAGTCTTATTTACCACTATTTCATGGTCATTTTGTCCTAATGAACCATACCTTTCATCCCCGCCTCTAATAATTACGCAATTACCCATCTCCAAAGTATTTTGTAATCAAAACTCTTGAGGCAAACATTGCTTTCTGGTAAAAGCAGTCCCATTTCACATGTAATGAGGCTTCTCTGTAAAGAACCGAGAAACGAGCTACATACCTTTCTGAAAATAATGTATCAGATAGAAATGTAGCATATATGTGTCTATATACTCATACGCACATACTGAATGAAAATAACTGACATAGATGATCTAGATAATATAGATAATAGGTAGTAGACATATGATATGATATAAGGATAGATGGATGGATAGATAGATTACCAGTTCTAGAATCAAACTTCCGTGTTTATTCACACATAAGGCAAAAAACAAAACGTCCCTTTGCAGTCTTGGTGTAAGTTCACACACAATGGAAAGTCCAACAAAAATCACCTTGTTGGCAGTTCTACCTCCAGCAGTCCATGGCAGGCTTTTAGGGGTCCTGTTTCCCCTAAACAAGCCCTCCAGCACGGAACAAGCCTCAGGTTCCAGCACACACATACCTTACTGCTGAGCCCAGCTGCCTATTTAAGGACAGCTAGGTGCTGCCAAAACCCACACTTAAAATCCAGTCTGGTGTTTGACCCCACCTGGCTGCAAATCAGCCCAGTAGCACACGCTGGGAGGAAATTCCTGTTTTCCCAGACCATAACTATCACTGTGTCACAATATACATAAATATAAGATAGATAGATAAATATATAGATAGATAGATAGATAGATAGATAGATAGATAACAGATGGGAGATATATCCTTATGAATTCAGCTATAGATGGAAACTATTCATTTATACACAGCCATCAGGATCAGGTTTGAAGGAGCAGATGTGTTTGTTCCATCGCTTGGTTTTTAATGTATTTTTCTGTTTGCATGGTAAAAAAAAGGTGAAGACATAAGTAGAACAGGAAAGGAATAGAAAAACAAAATTCACTAATCAAATTACTGTGTGGGACCCTCAGGTGCATTAACACTTAAGCCTTTTTTAATTTCCTTGCTCAGGTTCTGAAGAGAAGGAGAGAAATTAAACTCTGTGTGTCAGTGATGTCTAATTACTTCTATAAGTTAACTGAAATGTGAGCCTAACAAATCCATTACTGCGCGCTCATCTATTTATTTTTTGTCTCTTATTTAGTTTTTTCCACCAGACACCTCCAATTAGTAAGGAGATAATGCCTTGCTCTTTGATTCCCTCTCACCACCTTGATACATAATGGATGGAGACGGACGACCCCGCACTTTTAAGCTGCTTAGTCTCATCAGTTTTCAGTTCTTTATTTCCATAGCAACCTAAATGTTGGAAGACGGCACCACTTATACAATTGTGCTGCGACGTCAATAATAAAGCAATCAATTCATTAATCCTGAACAAACTTAAGCCATTTTAGAAGGAAGATTTAAAAAATAGAATTACCCAGTAGTCTCTCGATGACTGACTTACAGTGAAGCTGTCACACTGAAAATGCTGTCCAGTCCAGTGACGTCTTATAGGACAGGGGGGGCTGGAAAATATTCACTATAGCTTGTATTTTATTCATAAATCTCCGCTGATTCTGGACTTTGGAGTGGTCAGTCTTATTCTGTGATTGGCAATGATTTCTATATGCACACACAGGAAAGCTGGCAATCACTAAGACCACACACACAAGTCCTAAGCCCAGAAAGAGTATATTAAATGAAATAAAAGTAATACTTAATACTTAAAGGGACACTTTTATCAGAAAGGGGTATTTTTTAAAGGGCATCAGTGAGCAGATTTGTAACTATGACACTGGCTGACTTGTTACATGTGCACTTGGCAGCTGAAGACATCTGTGTTGGATCCATGTTTAATATGTGCCCGGATTGCTGAGAAAAATGAAGTCTTAATATATGCAAAGGAGCCTCTAACGAGGGAGTTGCCATTACACCTAAAGGCTCTGCTCTCTCTGCAACTGCCACGCCTTCTCCACTTTGACTTTTGTAGAAATCAGGGTGAGGCGTGATCATGTTTACACTGCATTGCCCTTGGTAGGAAGAAGGTTTCTACACAAACATAGAAAAGGATTCTTTACGGTAAGAGCAGTGAGACTATGGAACGCTGTGTCTGAGGAGGTGTGATGGTGAGTACAATAAAGGAATTCAAGAGGGGCCTGGATGTATTTCTGGAGTGTATTAATAATTCAGGCTATAGCTACAAGAAAGGGGTTGTTGATCCAGGGAGTTATTCTGATTGCCTGATCAGAGTCGGGAAGGGATTTTTTTTATCCTAAACTAAGGAAAATTGGTTTCTACTTCATGAGGGGTTTTTTGTTTTTTTTTGCCTTGCTTTATCGACTTTGCAGGATAACAGGCTGAACTGGATGGACAGATGTTTTTTTCACCCTATGATGCTATGTTAATTAAGTGCACTGAGTGCAAGTCCAAGCCCCTCCGTGTACCCTTCCCTCTGCCTGCCACTCTCTCCATTTCTTGATTGACATGGTCAGGTTCTTGCACAGTCATCTTCCTGGCCCTGTCAATCAAGGAGGGGAGTGAGGGGCTAGCAGAGGAAGCTGAGGAGCAAAGGCGGACAAAGTGGCCACTCTTGGTGCTCATTTACATATGGATTAAAAGTAAGTTTTGTCCAGAATGAATAGATCACTAAGTGAAATAAATCATGGCATTCAGCTGAGCTATCCCTACAAGGTATTGTGCCTGGTTTAACAGTGAATGTCCTGCTGACAGATTCTCTTTAACTGGACTCTTCCTTTCATTGATCGGATCGGTCAATGAACACAGGTTTGGCTTCTGAAATTTCCAGTGATTACTGCTGATATGACCAGCCAAACATACTTCCTGCAACAGTTGTCGTAGGGCGAATGTAGAACTACTTGATGCCGAATTAACGTGCATGGGCATGTAGAGCAATTCTTCACTCAGGCTTCTAAAGTGATGTCTGGTAATAGAGAACCTCTCTAGGACTTAATGACTTATGTTCTCATAGCGTATATAAAAAATGGTTATCTTATCCATTTTAACACATTGACTACAATATTATGGCATGTTTACTCTATATAGTGCTGTTGTATTTCTGTATTTCCTAGAATCATTCATATCCATTGTATTCTGAGTGTGTTGAATGTATAATCTTATGCCATATGAGAAGAACATAAAAACTCCATGATAGTGGAAAAGTTAAAATCATATAGAATGTTTCTCACCCTTTGTTATTCCTTTACAATACCGCAGGGTGGATAGCAGTCTGTGACCAACTTAACTTTCTCAGATTCTTTCTCAAGTGCTATCTACTCTGAGGTACAGTAAGGAATAGCGCGAGAGGAGAAATGCTCTAGATGTGTGAAGTCCTGAATATGATGATCTTCCCAGCCTCTGATGGGGTAAACAAAGTGGTAGATGCTTGATTTATCAGATTTCTGGGGCAAATATCTATTTTGCCCCTTTCTGTAATGTAGCCCTGTTGAGATTATCTGCAGGTTTTAGAAATGTCCACTAACCTGGTTTTAAACTTGTAATTTTTTTTTTATTCCATCTAATTATGGATCCAATTTAATGCAGTTGTAGTAATGAGACATGTCCACTCAAGCTAATTTCACACTACTTTCACAAAAGAAAAACATTTAGGTCTGGCTATCGACTATCCGAAGATGCTCTGCTGTTCAATCACAACTACTTAATTAAACAAATCCAATTTGAGAAAGAATACTCAGACCAAATATCAGCTATAACCAAAGGCTCTTCAGTAGACCACAGGCTCAATTAGAGCACAAATGCAGGATCTACTAATGGCAAGCCTTATTAAATTGTAAATGCATTGAAACAAAATATCAAAAGGTTTCATTGCTTACATATAAATTAAAATCAGGTTGAAATTTTTACTGCAGTCCAAATTAAAGAAAAAAATCTATGCAATATTATATTTCCTGTATGATATAAAACTAATTATCAAGACGGTACGGTATAAAACGAGTTGTGCCAAGCTATACCCTAGCCACAAGATACTAGCTGATAGAGGTCCAACCACTAGGTGTCCTGCTCCCCCATCTCAATGGAGTGGCAGATTGAACATGCACGCTGCTGCTCCATTAAATCTCTTTGGATGATAAAGACATAAAATATATATATATACAGACGTGGACAAAATTGTTGGTACCCTTTGGTCAATGAAAGAAAAAGTCACAATGGTCACAGAAATAACTTTAATCTGACAAAAGTAATAATAAATTAAAATTCTATAAATGTTAACCAATGAAAGTCAGACATTGTTTTTCAACCATGCTTCAACAGAATTATGTAAAAAAATAAACTCATGAAACAGGCATGGACAAAAATGATGGTACCCCTAACTTAATATTTTGTTGCGCAACCTTTTGAGGCAATCACTGCAATCAAACGCTTCCTGTAACTGTCAATGAGACATCTGCACCTCTCAGCAGGTATTTTGGCCCACTCCTCATGAGCAAACTGCTCCAGTTGTGTCCGGTTTGAAGGGTGCCTTTTCCAGACTGCATGTTTCAGCTCCTTCCAAAGATGCTCAATAGGATTGAGGTCAGGGCTCATAGAAGGCCACTTTAGAATAGTCCAATTTTTTCCTCTTAGCCATTCTTGGGTGTTTTTAGCGGTGTGTTTTGGGTCATTGTCCTGTTGCAAGACCCATGACCTGCGACTGAGACCAAGCTTTCTGACACTGGCTAGTACATTTCTCTCTAGAATTCCTTGATAGTCTTGAGATTTCATTGTACCCTGCACAGATTCAAGACACCCTGTGCCAGACGCAGCAAAGCAGCCCCAGAACATAACAGAGCCTCCTCCATGTTTCACAGTAGGGACAGTGTTCTTTTCTTGATATGCTTCATTTTTTCGTCTGTGAACATACAGCTGATGTGCCTTGGCAAAAACTTCGATTTTTGTCTCATCTGTCCACAGGACATTCTCCCAGAAGCTTTGTGGCTTGTCAACATGTAGTTTGGCATATTCCAGTCTTGCTTTTTTATGATTCGTTTTCAACAATGGTGTCCTCCTTGGTCGTCTCCCATGTAGTCCACTTTGGCTCAAACAACGACGGATGGTGCGATCTGACACTGATGTTCCTTGAGCATGAAGTTCACCTTGAATCTCTTTAGAAGTCTTTCTAGGCTCTTTTGTTACCATTCGGATTATCCGTCTCTTAGATTTGTCATCAATTTTCCTCCTGCGGCCACGTCCAGGGAGGTTGGCTACAGTCCCATGGATCTTAAACTTATGAATAATATGTGCAACTGTACTCACAGGAACATCTAGTTGCTTGGAGATGGTCTTATAGCCTTTACCTTTAACATGCTTGTCTATAATTTTCTTTCTGATCTCTTGAGACAGCTCTTTCCTTTGCTTCCTCTGGTCCATGTCGAGTGTGGTACACACCATATCACCAAACAACACAGTGATTACCTGGAGCCATATATATAGGCCCAATGGCTGATTACAAGGTTGTAGACACCTGTGATGCTAATTAGTGGACACACCTTGAATTAACATGTCCCTTTGGTCACATTATGTTCTGTGTTTTCTAGGGGTACCATCATTTTTGTCCATGCCTGTTTCATGAGTTTATTTTTTTACATAATTCTGTTGAAGCATGGTTGAAAAACAATGTCTGACTTTCATTGGTTAACATTTATAGAATTTTAATTTATTATTACTTTTGTCAGATTAAAGTTATTTCTGTGACCATTGTGACTTTTTCTTTCATTGACCAAAGGGTACCAACAATTTTGTCCACGTCTGTATATATATATATATATATATATATATATATATATATATATATTATGTATAAATAATGACCCATCAGGACAACTTACTGTATGTCCTTTTACTCTATTAGGAAATATTCATAGAGAGATATTCAGGCATATTGATAGAGTATTAGGGCATATTCACAGGGCATATTCCTCCTCTCAGGAATCCTCTCTCATAGCTCACATGGATGTCAGTGGCTGCAAGTAGGGGTCTCTATGGCAGAGGACTTAGGGAACCCTTCATTACATGATCTTTCATTCCTTTGAATGGATACTGTATAATACACCATGTCCTATGCCATGTGACTATAGGCGACATGTACAGGTGCCAACAGCTACCTTCAGCAGTAACACCTAGGGGGCTTAAAAATACTGCAAACAGCATTTTTTGTCCTACTAAAAGCTGGCATACATGGTGGAAAATGACTTTATCTCCTCCAGATCCCAAATCTAGGGGTGCCTGGTGGTATCCGACTATGCAGGATGTAGTAAACTCCAGCAGTCCTCCACCGGATTAGACTGCCAGTGTTAACAAAGCAGACTTATGCAGTCAGAAGGAAAATCAGATGGCAAAAAAAGGGCAGGATAGCACTGGGGTTGCAAAAGTGGGTATGTCAGCATATTGTGCCCCACCTAACCAGCCAAACCCCATACAAGCAACAGTCCCTGTTTAAAGGTCCATTAAAGTTGCAGTGTAGCCATTAACAATGAAGATCTTCATTAAATGAAAGGCAGCTGTGGGCTAATTGGCAGCACGGATCTACACCGCAACACTGCCGCCACCCACTCACAGCATGGCCGCTTTGTGTGACCTTACCCTAAGGCCTGGATATACCGGATTTATGGCGATTCTTGATTAATTAATTTGTAATAAATCTAATTTCTTGGCAAACTTCTGCAAAGCTGCCAAATCACATTTTTTAAGACCTTGTTCATCTCTAATAGAGAGTGAACTTGGTTACAGAGTCAAAACGCATGCCTAGTGGGCATCCTACTCCTGGAATTTGTAGGGATCCTAGTGTTTGGAAAAAGTCTTTAATCTGAGTTAGATTCAAATTTCTGTCATCATATATACTCATATGTTAGTAGCAAATTTTGACCAAATTATGTGAGCCCACCTGACAACATCATTTAGATGGTTCCCTATGCAAGAGACTCAAAACTTTCTTGGACCTAACCCTACAAAAAGTACTCAGTATAAGTAGGAACCAGCTTTATTCCTGACTAATTACAGAGATCTCATGTCAATAGCCTACTTTTCAGACGACTCTTTGAAATAGCATTTTTCATATTTTGTCTAAGGCTTTTTATTGGAAACCACAATACAGTGTCAAATGTCAATGGAGCCCAAGGGACCAAACTGGGTCCATAACATTCTGTCATAGTATCTCTTGTTTTGCCAGTAAATATAGCGCTACAATTATTTCTGTGAAAGATGACTGAATCTTTGACGGAGGGCACCTGACCGAGTCTCCGATGCAGATGTGAACATACTGTAATTCAGAAAGAGATGGCTCTGAAAAGATCCAGAATTGAAAACCCTGACAGTCACCACTCCCATAATACAGTGCATCAGTTTTCACACAGTTCTAATTTAAAGGAAAAGGCAATGTTCAAATCAATGGCAATGATGTGATCCTGCCTGCAATATGCCATCATGGTTGAGCAGCCTGACAGGAAAACTCACCAATATGTAGTATATGCAAGTGCCAGAGCAAAGTGTAGAGTGAGAAATTCCCCAACCAAGGCCCCCAGAAATTTCTGCAAGTGGAGGCAACCAGTCCTGCTCACATTCATATTAAAATCATTACCAGAGATTCCCTTTGTCCTATACTGTGCACATGCCATGACTAGGAATAGACTTTGGGAATGTGCAGCATTTTTGCAGATGTAATATAGCAATTATTTCCAGCAGATATATCATATTGCACATTGTTAAATATGTCTATGGATGTTTCTTCAAATTTTACACCACCCACCTACTCGATTGAGATTACACAAATTGTGACATTTTAAAAAGCTGCAATTGATAGGTGTGTCTATATCCTGGCGAAGCCATACACTTTCTACTCCATATTTATAAACTTGCGTGCATGGTGCAATTGTCTCGGACTTCTGTCACACGTGGTTGATAAATGTGTCCCACATCCGATAACAAATAATTGTGGAGTAAAATGTGCCAAAAAGGTGCAAAAGCATTGATAAATATGGGCCCTTAAGTTTTATTGAAGCCCTCGGGATTGGTGTCATCTTAAAATGGGGTCTTTGGACAAGAAAGGGTTGTGCTTCACACCTCCAGAGGTTTTGATCTTTTTGCTATAATTTTGATGCTGTCATAACATGCTTTTATCTTATGAAGTTTTTTTTATTTTATTATTATAGATGTTGATACATTCTAATGATGCATAATGGATGACACACATTCTCTATCCATTTGTAAGTGCACACTGCACAGACAACTTTCACCTGAATACAATGTAGAGTTATTCATGGCATATGAATGGGGTCAAAATAATCACATAGAATTATTTATTAAAATAACACTGCTAGAAATATCCCTCATAAAACTCAAAGTACTTAAGCATTTAATAACCCTTTTAGTGTTACAAGCATCATGGCACTCCACTAAGCATGTTGAATATAACACATACCACTATAAAAATGGGGATTATATTTTTATGAAGATTGCCCTTAAAAGCTAACCACATTTCATCCATTATGTAGATGAAAGCATTGAAGCAGAATTGTCCAAAGGGAAAAGTAACATTTTCCAATCACATGTTCTTCCATGGAGCTAAATCATCTAATATGAAAGCAGTGAAATACTGTATGCTAGCATGCTTAAAGGTGTTGTCTGGGATAGTTAAATATGTGGCAGAAAGCAAGGAAAGTGATAACAAAATAAGTAAGACCTGAAAAATCCTCCACGTCTCCAGCACTGCTGCTCAGGTGCTCTCGCCAGTCTCTGTCATTGACCTGTATTGAAGATGTAGTAACTTTTCAAATGTGACCACTGCAGCCAATCCTTGTCCACTGCAGGACAGAAATGAAGAACACAGGAGTAGGAGAGCCATGGCACTGCTTGGACAGGGGGCGTTCCAAGGCTGATTTTGTTTATTACATCCCCTGCTTTTTGAGAAATGTTAAAATGCCCTGCACAACCCCTTTAATGGGTTTCAAAATCTAAATAAACGGTATGCATGAGTTTACATGAAGACATGTAAGCGTGTGTGTGTGCAGTATACAGCATATATACAGTAGGTGTATAAATCTTCCTAGACCTTGATGCCAAAAAAACAGGCCTCAAATTGCAAGGTTAAATGTAAAGTTATGGCTGAAAAAAATTGGCTTAATCCAAAACACACCTCCACCAAAGAAATCATGTATTGGGGAGGAAACCTGATAACCTTACACCTCATAGTCACCCAAACTGGACAACCACTGTTTGCTACCTCTTAACCAGGGGCGTACATACTGCACAGGGGCGCAGTGTTGGAGGGGGCCATGTAGTTAAGCTGTCTATGTGTCCACAGGATTCACAGACAGCTGGTTGCAATGGTGATGAAGCAAAGAACCACATGCTCCCCACTTCACCATTCATCATCACACCATCCAACATGTAGAAGGCCCACCTTACTATCTGACTTCAGTCTCAGGACGTACTGCATCCACAGCTTTATGGAGCAGTGCCTGGGCAGAACGTCCTGAGCTGCATCTGGGATTGCCCCCCCTCCATCCTCCATACAGCTCAGTCCTACTGTGTAGTGGGCAGCGTCATGAAGAGTTTAACACCAGCTCAGCCAGGCCTGTGCTGAGAAACTTCACTGTGTTGTAGCTCCGCCTCCCATCTAGCAATCTCAGTAGCTCCGCCCTGTCTAGTGTTGTGGTAGCCCCACCCACATCTGGTCCTCTCCTAGTGTTTTTGGTGCTTAATGTGTGAGGCCTACAGTAACAGGAGGAAGTGAGTGAGTACCAGAGACTGCCCCAGTGCCCACTGTCTCTGCCAGACACTTAACTTGACTTGGTATGTTATTTTTTTTTACCCCACCCATCGCCCCTGTCCAGTGTCGGACTGGGGTACCTAGGGCCCACCAATAAGATTTATATTGGGGGCCCACCGTACGGATTCATTCAATTATAATAAATAATCTAACACTTTTTTTATATGAACATAAGCTGGTTGAGGTGCTGTACATTGAATATACAGTTAGGTCCATATATATTTGGCACACTGACACAAATTTTGTTTTTATTACCTGCTTACTAAAACATATTCAAGTTATAGTCATATAATGGACACGGACATAAAGTCCAGACTTTTAGCTTTCATTTGAGGGTATCCACAATAAAACTGGATAAAGGGTTTAGGAGCTTTAGCTCCTTTACATGTGGCATCCTGTTTAAAGGGACCAAAAGTAATTGGACAATTTACTCAAAGGCTGTTTCATGGGCAAGTGTGGGCAATTCCTTCATTATTTTATTCTCAATTAAGCACATAAAAGGCCTGGAGTTGATTATAGGTGTGGTGCTTGCATTTTGAATATTTTGCTGAGAAGTAAACATGCAGTCCTTCATCTTGGAAAACAGAAAAAAAAAACATCCAAGAAATTGCTACACTATTAGGAGTGGCAAAATATACAGTTTGGTACATCCTGATAAAGAAAGAAAGCACTGGTGACCTCAACAATGCAAAAAGAACTGGACGCCCATGGAAGACAACAGTGGTGGATGATCGCAGAATAATTACCATGGGGAAGAAAAATAAGAAGGCTAGATTAGACTTTGCTAAAAAAAAAAAATCTTAAAAAAACAGCACACTTCTGGAAGAACATTCTTTGGACAGATGAAACCAAGATCAACCTCTACCACAATGATGGAAAGAAAAAAGTATGGCGAAGGCATGGTACAGCTCATGATCCATAGCATACCACATCATCTGTAAAACACAGTGGAGGCAGTGTGATGGCTTGGAAATGCATGGCTGCCAGTGGCACTGGGCCCCTAGTGTTTATTAATGATGTGACACAGGACAGAAGCAGCCGGGTGAATTCTGGGGTTTTCAGATACATAATGTGTGCTCAAATCCAGCCAAATGCAGCAAAACTGATTGGTCAGCGTTTCATAATTAGATGGATAATGACCCAAAACATAAAGCCAAAGCAAACCAGGAGTTTAATAAAGCAAAGAAGTGGAATATTTCTTGAATGGCCAAATCATTCACCTGATCTGAACCCAATGGAGCATGCATTTCACGTGTCAAAGACTAAACTTCAGACAGAAGGGCTCACAAACAAACAGCAACTAGAAAACCGCCACAGTAAAGGCCCGGCATAGCATTAAAAAGGAGGAAACACAGTGTCTGGTGATGTCCATGAGTTTAAGACCGGTCCGTGTTGTGTAAATGGGTTAAAAGTGTTGCCCAGATACTTAGGGGGTCATTTATTAAGACTGTCGTTTTAGACACCGGTCTTAATAACCCCTAGACTGGAAGTGGTTCTGCTGAAATTATGAAGAGGTGCCCGCCTCTCCATAACTTCAGCGCATCGAGCACCTGTTTAAATGGATATCATCCAGACTGAATCCTGACCCATTCATTTCAATAGGTCTGTGAAAGGAGGCATATATCTGGCAATAACTACTGTGAGGAGAATATATCTGGCCATAACTACTGTGAAGGGGCACATATCTGGCCATAGCTAATGTGAGGGGGCACATATATGGCCATAACTACTGTGAGGGGGCAAATATCTGTCCATAACTACTGTGAGGGGGCATATATCTGGCAATACCAACTGTGAGGGCCACATATCTGTCCATAACTACTGTGAGGGGGCACATAATCTGGCATAACTACTGTGAGGGGGGCACATAATCTGTCACAATTACTTTGAGGGGGCACATAATCTGGCATAACTACTGTGAAGTTGGCACTTATATGGGCAAAAATACTGTGAGGGGGCACATATCTAGCATAATTACTGTGAGGGGGGCACATAATCTGTCACAATTACTTTGAGGGGGCATATAATCTGGCATAACTACTGTGAGGGGGCACATATCTGGCATCATAACTATTGTGAGGGACACATAATTCTGGCATAACTACTGTGAGGGGAAAATAATCTGGCATAACTACTGTGAAGGGGCACATATCTGGGCATAATTACTGTGAGAGGGCACATATCTGGCATAACTTCTGCGAGGGGGTACATATTTGTCCATAGCTACTGTGAAAGGGGACACAATGTGGATATTACTACTGTGTGCTTGCACAAAGGGACAAAAATTACTATGTAAGGGGACATTAATACGCACCACAGTATCTAAAGGGTCTCCACTATCTTTGATGCCCCTGATCACCCCTTCCTCTCCCTGTAGGATTGGGGGAAGATGACAAATTGGGGTCCCTTCTACTGCAACACCTCATTATATTAATCTTTATCTATGGCCTATGTTCATTTCTATATGTGTGGTTGGGGGGCCCAGGCACATTCTTTGCACAGGGGCGCACTGCTGCCTGTGTCCTCCCCTGTTTTTAAACTTAGTATTCTGATGTCTGTTACTTTCAAATTCTATACAGATGTAGCAGAAGTTAACACACAAACTCTTAACTCAAATGTCCTTAACTCAGAGCTATATTTGAAACAAAAGCCATTAAAAAACAATTGAAGGTGTTTGCATTTAGTTTAGATAACACATTCTCATAAAGCATGTGTGTTACCCTCTACTACATCTGTATATTGGGGTGCCGATGTAGCAGTAGCAGCTAAGTCCAGTAACTTAATTACTCCCGAAGGTCCTGCTTCCTCAAAAGAAGACACCAGTATTATAAATGACACGTAGTAGATGGGGCCAACGTAATTCAAGTTACACTTCTGCTATTTAAAACGCAATCTACATCGCACACCAGGTGTGATACAGTTGCCATAAAATCAAAGTGAAACTGTTTTGCAGAACGATAGTCACAAGACAAGATCAAAACATTCCAACCACAATCATGATATATGGGCAACATGGTATCATCATGGATCTAGACAAAGATCCCTTTGCCCATGATTTTAATTGCTGGCAAGAATGTGTGCAGGGATATCCTTCTCCACAATCCTTGGGGATTAACCAAAGAATCATGGAAATTAAATGGTGGGCTAAAATGGAAGGAATGAAGAGTGGGAGAGAAAGAAAGAAAAGGAAAGAAAGAAAGAAAGAAAGAAAGAAAGAAAGAAAGAAAGAAAGAAAGAAAGAAAGAAAGAAAGAAAGAAAGAAGAAAAAGAAAGAAAAAGAAAAAAAAAGAAAGAAAGAAAGAAAAAGAAAGAAAAAGAAAAAAAGAATGAAAGAAAGAAAGAAGGAAAAGAAAAAAAGAAAGAAATAAAGAAAGAAAGAAAGAAAATTTAATTATACATTGTCATACTTTTCCTTAATATCCCCACAATCTTTGGGATACGACAAGAATTAGGGAAATGAGAGTGGGCGAGAAAAAGAGAAAGAAAGAAAGGAAAGGGAGAAAAGAGGAAGGAAGAGTGGGAGAGGACCAAAGAAAGAAGAAAGAGAAAGAAGGAAAGAGTAGGGAGAGAAGAGAGAAGGAAGGGGGAGAAAAGAAGGAATGAAGAGTGGGAGAGAAAGAAGGAGAGAAAGAAAGAAAGAAAGAAAGGGAGAAAAGAAGGAATGAAGAGTGGGAGAGAAAGAAGGAGAGAAAGAAAGAAAGAAAGAAAGGGAGAAAAGAAGGAATGAAGAGTGGGAGAGAAAGAAGGAGAGAAAGAAAGAAAGAAAGAAAGAAAGGAAGAAAGAAAGAAAGAAAGAAAGAAAGAAAGAAATTTTAATTATACATCATACTGTGCCTTTCCATGAAGAAAATTTCATCTCTACTTAGACTCTCAGGTTAGAAATTCTTTCTGGCTCCGGTAAGGTTGCTTGGTAGCATGCAGAGTATGTGCATTTCTGTTTGATAGCTCCTCATTGACTTAATGCATCAGAGACTTTGATATACAACCTGAGCATTCAGTACATTATCAGTAAACAGATGAGCTGCTTAAATGCACTGACTGTGTATGCAGGAAATGTTTGTAACTGAACCAATCTTCCTAGGGATTCCGATGTAATGATTTAGGGTTAAGGCTAAGACGCAGCTGAGAGGATTTGTGTGTGGGATTCTCAGCCTTGCAGAATACTAAAACCTGCTTAAATTGCCTGGCAAACTCCCCACGTCTTGGCTTGTTTAATGTAATCCGCCATGTGCCTATCAAAGTTCAGTTTTAATAACTTGTGAGAGATTTAAAGCTGATACCGCCACATGAGGAGGGCACCCATTTTCCATAGCTCTAGAGCTTCTCCAGTGGGTAAACGTATGTTCTGTGGCGCTTTCACCTTTATCATAAATAAAGATGAGCTGGAAGACAAATTCTATGAAATAAATATTCATCTGCAGCCACTGCCCCTTTTATAGTTACAATGTACAGGACATTATTATACAAGAAGTGGCCATTAATCACATACATGCCAGTCTACTTATTGTATCTGAATAACATAGATTATCGTTATACTGAATGCTTTAGAAAGGGGTACATCATCTACATATGCTATTCCATAGGTATACTGTATTGGTTAATCAAATTGTTAAGTTCTTGTAGCTCAGTTACAATTTTGGAAAAGAAGAGCTCCTATTCACTTAGTGGGAGTAGTGCTGTAGTAACCAGCTCCAGAACAATGGAATGGAGTTATGTAGTTCTGGCGCTGACCACCAGAGTTACAGTAGAACAGCTAATCGGTGGGGTGCCAATAGATAGCAATGCTCTATCCTGAGGACACTGGATACTCTTTCTCATTATGGAGAGAGTCTAGAATTCCCTAGGAGTATTCGATTACTTCTAATGGAAAGGTAGTTTGCATGTCTTTGGGTTTCTGGGAAAGATATTAAAATTATCTTTCATGACAAAAAGGAAAAGAAAGCTAAGCCTCTCTGAAGCTACCGGATAGAAACTCAATAATGAGAATGAGTGCCCAAGAGTACCATTTCTATATCGTTGAAGACCAGAGAAGCAGTTCTTCGTTAAATTAGTTTCAAGAGCATCTGTCACTTGGCAGAACACTTTTTTTTTAGAGAATATTCCTGCCAATGGGGTTATAGTAGATGATGCTGTGGAGGATGTCTGAAATATTCCCCAATTCATAATCCTTGTTTCCTCAACCTCTCAGATGCCCTGGTCAATAGAAATCAAATGCTGTCATGGAAGCTAGGGCTTCCTACCATGTTATGTAGTAAAACATGGCAACAACTATAACGATTTGGTATCACCATAATTACATTGTCCACAGAATAAAGTTATCATGGCATTTTTAATGGAACTATGTTTTATTCCATTCCATCATTCAACATTAAAGGGTGCCATAAAAAATTTCAGCTAACCTCACAATAAACAAGCCCATATGCCATGTTACAAAAAAAAAGGAAGGACTCTTAAAAGATGGGAAGTGCAAAGCAAATATATTGCCTCCATAATTGGCTTGGTCTTGAAAGGACTAAAGTGAGTGTTCATCTTTTCCTAAAATAGTATTTCATTCTCTACTCTTTACATTTCCCCAAATCATCACATAGACATACAGCTAAATGACAAAATTCTGCTTGCTGATGTCACTACGTGGCACTGAGGAGCTCAATGCCTACTGTGTTATTATTGAGATTAATGTGTAAACGGTATGCAGTATGGTTCCTAGTGGTGAATTTGGAGGAGCATGTTTTCTTCATACTGTATGTTCTTGAAAGGTATCTCACCATGATTTCTAAAATATTGTATACCAGTGCTCCCTAACGACTGGCTAGGTAGACATATGTTGTGCGCACACCCCCTGTGTCTCATCATGGGACTCCTGGGTTATAACCATATGTACTCCCAGTTGACATATTTGCAGATGTATCCTTACCATCAGAAGGTACCAATTTGGAGAGTATAATGCTGGTGCCAAATATATCAGCAAATACTTGCCATTTTTAGTTTCTTTTTTTTCATATTTAATGTTTCTTCTCAATTTTTGAGTTGAACGTAGCTCCTGACCATCACTGATAGTTGAATGCGTCCTACAAGGTACAACAGATTTTGGTACCTACTGTAAATTCTACAGCTTAGTCATATATTTCCAAAGCATGATGAATTTCTGACTTTCTATCATTTACGGTGCTGACTAATCCAATTCAGAATAAATATGAAAGTAAAGTGATATGTACTGTGTATGTATTACTGTATTTCATACTGTATTTTATAGTAGGCCAATCTGTGAGCAGTCATTATCCAGCAATGGTATGGTTAATCTTCCATTTAGATTATTGCAAAGTGTTCATGGAACTCGCTAATATAATGTATGCTCCAGGCAAGATAATGTTCTTTTAACGCCTCTGCCATTTCCAAGCAAAATCTAATGTTAGCCATATAAACCAAGATAATTGCAACCCATATCAGATAATTGACCAATAAATAGTGAATGCTACACGAAGATGACCCCTATTACTAATAATGACCTGTTTCAGATCAGCGTCCTCTTTTAGACTATGTGTATGGTCATGCTCCAACAACCTTTAAGGCTACAATGGAGCCCACGTGGAGCCCACAATATGATATAAGGAGTATTATTTGAGGTTCTATATAATAATAACATGCATAAATTTGAGCATTTAGTACGTCTTGACAATTCTATGAATAGGCCCCAAACACTTGATTTTAGTGTCTTATTTGTAGCTAAACTTCATTAGAAAGAGTAATTGTCTCTGATGAAATCTAACAATGACTGTAGCATATTGAAACAGATATTGGCACACCGGGAAGGCGGGGGATTCCTTGGTAGGCGGAGGAGTATTTATTTATCTTGCTTCTCAGGAGAGATAATTATCATAGCTACTAGGTGGCAGTATCGCACAGCGATGCAGTCTCCTACTGGTGTAAATTGTACAGGAGGCCCCGCAGTATCTTCTAAACTTCCTAGGCTGCTGGCAGTGAAGGAGGAGAGAACATGTCTGCCATCCTTCTGCAATCCCTGCTGTCAGAAAACTGTGGTTGCTGGAGAGAAGTACTCTTATGTGGTGCTGGCTGATTTCCCAGGTGTGTGACAGTAGTGAGCTGTAGGAGACTGCAAGGGGGAAATAGGGCATTTATTTATAGTAGACTCAGATCTGTGTATGTGTGCTGCTCTCTGCAGAGTTTAGAGTGGCATTGGGGGGACTCTGCCCAAGGTCCCCCCAATGCCTCTGCTTTAGGTGCACCCATTAGTGCCACAGCTCCAGATGCCCCCCAATGCCCCCACTCTAAATGCATGGCTAATATTGCCTCTTCTCCAGTTTACCTCTACTCCAGGATCCCCACTATTACCCTGCAGAGAAACAATAATTTCTATAACACTACCTAACCAGCTACACTATCACGATCTAACCTACACTGACTATCTCCCACTAACAATCTGTATCATATATATGGCTAACTAACTAACTATCTAATGTAATTGGATAAGCAATGGGATCCAGATGAAAGCACAGAGCACAGCAATGTCACTGCTCTCTCTCAGAACTGCAAAAAATCTGCAGAAAATGGCTGCCGGGGAGGTTCTTATATAGTAAAGGGGTAGGCAACTTTCCTATTGGTTGCAAGGGATGTAGCTAAGCTTTGACAAAGACATTGCAGCCTTCTCATTGGCCCACAAGCAAGAAGCAGTAGTAATGATGAAAAAAATAAAATTCTAGAATATTTGCGATTACAAATATATAGCACTATATTCTACATCTTTGTGAATTCTCAAAGTGCCGATATTCACGATAAAAATTAGCGATTAGAATATTTGCGATCAACACTAATTAGTAAGTACCTTGTATTAAGTTTCTCTATATGATATACGCCAATTGCTGAAGTGAGACAACCCCTTTAACCCCTTTAAGTTTGCTACACTTAATAGGGTTAGGCATAAATGTGTGTGCATTGCGTGTTTCCTATGTGTGATTGGTGTGTGCTCTACATGTTCTATGTATCAGTGGTGTATGTGCAGTATGTGACATATACATCAGTGGCATGTGAGCCATGTATAAGTGTCTTGTGTGCCACATGTGTCCAATGAGTGATTGGCGTGCGCTGCATGTGTCTTGTTTCTGACTGACCTAAGTGCAGGATGTCCATATATGTGTAAATTCTGCCACTTGTATGTTTGAGCATTGTGCTGTGAATGTCTGCCATCATACTTCATCTTTAATATTTCTGTTATCACTGTAAGTGCTCATGAACACGACCATTGGATATTTTGCAGCAAATTGCGGATCCGCAAAACATGGATAAAGGGTGCGTGCATTTTGTTTGTTTTTTGTGGTCCCATTGAAGTAATGTGAACGGTACAGACAAGGAAAATAAAATAAGCTAGTGTGCAGGAGCCCAACGTTGGCCCCCAAAATCAGTTACACTGGAGGGCCCCAAGTACCCCAGTCTGACGCATCTTGGTCAGTACAAGAATGCTTTAGAAAGAACTGTGCTCTCAGTGGAAGTGAAACAGTTACTTTCTACTCAGTCGTTTCTGCCTACGGATTTTGCTAAAGCGTGATGCAATTTAAAGCAGACAAAACCTACTCAATGCAAGTCACGCTCTTCTTACTTCAAATAGCTGAAAATTGTGGCTGTTCTTTCCACCCGATTCTTAAATTTAGGATTTATCACTTTTTCTTGCATCTTGACATAGAAGTAGAGGATGCATAATTTTTATGGAGCAGAAGCACAAGACGGGTTATAGACACAAGTTAAATATGAAAATGCTTCTTAACAGAAAAGTAAACTAAAAAAAAATAAAAAATGCATCTTTTTGAGCGTGACACTTATTTTATGAATTTTTTATGTCTACTTGAAGGAAATCCCAGAAATGTTTCCATCAAAATACATAATATTTCCTTTATGACCAGGGATAAATGGTGACATTGTCCACGTGACGTTGGAGGGTTATACCCATTTCAGACATTGATGGCATATCATTAGGATATACCCCGATGTCAGATAGGTGTAGGTCCTACCTCTAGGACCCGCACCTATCTCCAGAACAGACCCTTAAAGTGTAAGAGAGCACACCGTGCTTGCGCACGTGCACAGTCAGCTATTTTAGTAAGTCCCTTAGAAGCGAATGGAGGATGCACCACTTATACACGGCCACCTTTCAACTCTTCTCTATAGGACAGAGCTCCAATAGAGGTGAATAGAGGATGGACACGCACAGTGAGCACTCCTTTACAATGTGGGCCCATTCTGGAGAAATAAGCTAGTTCCAGTCCCTATCTGACATTTGTGGCATGTGCTAGCAATGTCTGAGATGGGAATACAGTTTAAAGATAGCCACCCACCATATCAGAGGTGTGAGGCTCTAGGATCTACATTTTGTGTGGTTTCTAAGATGTTTGTGTATATTCATGTCTTAATAGAGTGGCATTTATATTTTTTTCTTGTGAGGTGCAGCCTTTTGTGCATGCTTTCTTTGTTTGGTATGTGGCACATAATATTAAGATGGAACTGCAAAAATTCCAACTGATGATAATGAATCTGGCAAAATTGTAATACAGCAGGTTAAGATATCTGCCGACTGTTGTAGTTGTAACCATGGTATTTTTCGGGTCTCAATGAGACTAATTTTATTATCATTAGTTACAATGAGGCACAGCAACATTGCAATATTCTGTTGCCCAGGGGTGGACTGGCAATAGGCCCTACAGAGAAACTTCTTGATGGGTCAATGTCTACACAGATATAAATGTCATCCTAGAACCTCAAATTTTAAAATGTATACATACTTATTATTTTTTTCAGCTTTTTGGTAGGGTTTAAAAAAATATAATAACTTTTTATAATAGAGCATCAGTATATTTATCTAACATTCAATTTTACACATCTACAGCAGGGTAGGACTGGAGTTTCTTGTGCCCACAAGAGGAAACTATTCCCAGGGCCCAAACAACATAACAGCAATAAAGTCTAGTAGATTGTGATTCAAAGAACTAGACCCTAGTGGCAAGTTAGCTGCAAATGTTTTTTTTTCCTGGACCTTTGGAGCCCACTATGGTCTCCGAGCCTGGGCCCACAGGAGGATCCTCTGGTACTTTGGTTGGCCAGTCCAACACTGATCCACAGTGACAACTTCCAAATATGGGAAAGCTCTAGTCTGTAATTTTCACAATGGACACTAGTCAATCGGGTAGGTGAACAAGAGCATGATGTCCTTTACATGTGTCTGTCCTTGGAAAAAACACTGTCCAGGAGGCCTAATGCTTTTCCTTTGTCAGCGTATGTGTGTGTTGCATGGTCTACTTACTTTTGCTCAGCACATATAATGACCAATTGATTTTATTCTACGTTAGAATTGAAATCAATTGGTAGGACAAAAGGTAATACAGAACATAATTAAGTTATAAAATATTTATACAGCATAATGATTCTCGTCAACCCCCACTCTGACTAGATTAGCTCTTGCACAGGAAGATAGCAAGAAGCATTATAATTGTATTTCTTCTAGAATATATTAAGGGAATGTTAGGAATATGCTTAAAACATTGTATATTATTGCACTATTTGGTATACTTAGGCCTCATGCACACGGCCGTTGTTTTGGTCCGCATCACAGCCACAGTTTTGGCGGCTCGGATGCGGACCAATTCACTTCAATGGTGCTGCAAAAGATGTGCTGTCCGCATCCGTTGCTCCATTCCGTAGTCCGCAAAAAAATATATAACCTGTCCTATTCTTGTCCGCGTTTTGCGGACAAGAATAGGCAGCTATATTAATGGCTGTCCGTGCCGTTACGCAAATTGCAGAACGCACATGTACACCATCCGTGTTTTGTGGAACCGTAATTTGCGGACCACAAAACACTCAATGGTCGTGGCATGATGCCTTAGGGGCACATTTATTAAGACTGGCGTATTAAGACCAGCCTATACATAACTTCGACGTATCCATCGCCGATTCTAAATGTAACACAGCTTCCTTACTGTCTTATATTTAGACCATTTTCTACACCTAAACCAGGCATAGAAAATGGTGAATGAGACAGGACTGCCGGCTCGTCCACTTCCCCGCCCATGCCACGCTCTCTTTTTTAGACCTGGCATGAGCGGAGAAGAAGTCGCAGATTCTGCAGCAACATGACGTGCGACAGAATCTGCCAAAGATATACATTGCAAAAGTGGCTCATATCTGTTTGTAAAAGACCCGCTTACTTCATGAAATTTTACTAAATGACATCACATGTTCAGAATTATGCTAAAAGTAGTAGGGCTTTATGATGAATTTTTATACTTCATCGGTATGGGGCAAAATTGCTGTAAAATTAAGACAGTGTTTCTACCCAAGACCCCCACTTATCAGCTCTTTGAGAAGGCACCGATGCTCACAGTAGCGCCGTTGTCCTTCTGGCAGCTCTGTCTGTAGCATCAACCTAGTGTAATTACATGTACTCTATCCATTCAAGTGTGATGATGGGCATTCGAATGAAGAGGAAGCAGCGCTTGCTTGGAGCGCTGCTTCCTTTTCAAACAACTGACCGGTGGGGGTGCTGAGTGTCCCACCCCCGCCTATCAGATATTGATGACCTATCCTGAGGATATAAGTATAAACCTATTCCTAGGTCATCAGTGTAAACAGGATGGACAACCCCTTTCATGTTGATGAGGTCACAAATCAAAGCTTATATAAAATGGAGCAGCTTCCCAGTTAACTCTTACTTTTACTATGACGATCCCTTTAGCGCATCCTTGTTAAGGACTAATGGCTGGTTATTTTTCTTTAGAAACTCAATACTTCTAGAAAACATATAGGGTGAAAAAAAAATCTTACCAGTAAACCATCTTGGAGCTTTTGATTTGCTGATAAGTTTAAGGCCTCATGCACATGACTGTTCTGTTTTTTGCGGTCCACAAACCGCAGATCCACAAAAAACAGAAGCCGCCAGTGTGCCTTCCACAATTTGCGGAACGGAACGAGCGGCCCATTGTAAAAATACCTATTCTTGTCTGCAAAACGGACAAGAATAGGACATGTTCTACTTTTTTGGCGGGGCCATGGAACGGAGCAACAACGGCGGCTCGGATGCGGACCCAAACAACGGCCGTGTGCATGAGGCCTAAGTGTGTGGCAAGCATTACGTACAGCAAGTGGTAGTACTGAGCCCACCCCTCACTAGTCTGGAGTACTTCGACATGTTTGATTTGATTTAAATTAAAGGAGCCCTTCATGGTGATAAATGCCAAGTAAAGTATTAGATTATAATCTACTGATTTATGGACACTTTAGTCTTGTCTATGCAACATAGGATCTAATCATTTTTAGCAAAATGTACAAATTTTGCAGAGGTCAGACTGGTTCATCCTAGATCATGTTTCTTGGAATATATTTAAATGATAGTGATGAGCGGCAGGGGCTATATTCGAATTTGTGATATTTTACGAATATTTGGGCAATATTCATCACATATTATTTTCTTGATTGTGAAAAATTGGCAATGTAATATTCGCGTAATGCGCGCAAAATGCAGGCGTGGCTCACTTTCTTTGCAATTTTCCAAGCTGCTAGAAGTTTTCTGAGACTGGAGAAAATGGTTGGCAGAACATTAACAACGGCTTTATATGCAGATAGAGTGCTCCAATATATTTGCGATTGAGCAAATCGACACTAACGATGCAAATATTTTGGTGCAATACGTGAAACTTACATTTTAGCAGGTCTGCATGTATGTATGGACAGCAGAACCTATCACACTACCTAACACTGCACTGCAACAGCTACAGTATACCAGGATATAACCTACACTCACTATCTTCCACTAACTATCTGTATATATATATATATATATATATATATATATATATATGCTATCTAACTATCTATCTAATGTAGTGTGGAAAGCACACAGCACAGCAATGACACAGCTGTCTCTCTCAGAACTTTAAAAAAACTGTAGAAAATGGCAGCTGGGGAGGTTCTTATATAGTAAGGGGTAGGCAACTTTCCTATTGGTTGCTAGGGATGTTGCTAAGCTCAGACAAAGACATTGCAGCCTTCTCATTGGCACACAAGCCAGAAGGGAGGTTACTGATGAAAAAAAAATCTTCAATCAAATATTCGAAATTGCGAATATATATCACTATATTCGAAATATTCGCGAATACTCAAAGTGCCGATATTATTCTCGATTTGAATATTCATGATCAGCACTATTAAATAATAGAGTGACAGCATATTCATATCAATCTGTATCTGAAAGCCAGTAAAAAGAAAGATTTGTATCCATCTGTTGATTTCAGGTTGTGTGTATTATGAAAAGAACCAGCTCACTGGAATAGAAAATTATGTTCATAGAGCTGAAGAGAAAATAAGGAAGAGAATAATCAGCAATAAAATGGATAATAGATAGAATCACAAAGTGCATTCAAAAGACGGGACATTTTGGAAAAACGATAGTCACATACTTAGTGTTTAAAGGGAATGTGTCATCAGAAAATGACCTATTGTTTAAATTATGTTATCTATTATTATTTATTTAATATTATTTATTATTATTATGTTTAACATATTTTACAGGAATTTATGAGGATGTTGTTTTTAATTTTCCATGCCAATATCTATATTTAAACTAAAAATATAAAATCCTGCCATTTTCACATGGACCACGAAGCCTAATATTAGACGTCACTTATTGGTCTGTACAGATCACTCTACTGCAGTTATCTACTTATCTGTCATTCTGCCTGTAATGATATCAACCCTGTGTATAGATAAGACAGGATCCACCATTCACAGCAGGTTATTGTCAAAGCTCATATATTCTTTCCTTGTACAATGACCACTACGCAGGTCACAGAGAATGCCTAGACAACTGTCCTATAGAAGTCAATGAGGTCCCCTCCTGACCATTGTGTCTATGGACCATGAGGCTGCGGTAAATACATTTTCTTCTAGATGCTGTAAAGAACAGCTCTGGTAGGATGGTAGCCCCCATTATCATGTTCAGGAAATACAGTATAATAAAAATAAAAAAAACTGAAAATAAAGCAGATGAGAAAAATGGTTTTATCTGGTTTTAACTGGCAGATACAATTTTTGATGACACATTTGCTTTAACATTAAATACCGAAAGCAATAAAAATTTATTATTTGAGTAATTTGAATGAGCACCAGGAAAAATGAATACAGCCTATGTTGACTAGGGCTGGGCTGAGGAGGAGATGCGTGAGTCAAGTCATGTAACGCCCCCACCCTGTGCTAGGCATAAAATAATAAATCATTTTTTCCTGAGAGTTCCTTTAGTAATTAAGCCTAATTTAACAAACAAAACTGTATTCTAATTTGTGTGATTTGGTTGTCTTTTTGGTATGTTTTTTTTTTATTTCTTCTTGCCATTCATTAAAGTATGCACCACATTTTTATTCATGGCAGAACATACTGTGGATCAGTTCCAAATGAGAAAATTCTTAAGCATGGATATGAATTTCAGTGTAATTAGAATGAG